>NC_090919.1:7741990-7844490 GCF_040956055.1 Brachionichthys hirsutus | reverse complement strand
CTCAAGAAGACACAAGTTATCAATATTAATGACCGATCAGCAACGCTCTCACACTCTGACTTCCTCTCACCTTCAGCGAGCCACAAGCTCGGGGGTAGAATGTCATGCAGGCCGTCATCCCCCCCATGGCTGCCAGTTCACACTGAAAGGACAGGACACACTGGTCAGAGTGGGGGCCCCTGGGTCAGAGTGGGGGGGCCCCTGGGTCAGAGTGGGGGGGCCCCTGGGTCAGAGTGGGGGGCCCCTGGGTCAGAGTGGGGGGCCCCTGGGTCAGAGTGGGGGGGCCCCTGGGTCAGAGTGGGGGGCCCCTGGGTCAGAGTGGGGGGCCCCTGGGTCAGAGTGGGGGGCCCCTAGGTCAGAGTGGAGGGCCCTGGGTCAGAGTGGGGGGGCCCCTGGGTCAGAGTGGGGGGCCCCTAGGTCAGAGTGGGGGGGCCCTAGGTCAGAGTGGGGGGCCCCTGGGTCAGAGTGGGGGGGCCCCTGGGTCAGAGTGGGGGGGCCCCTGGGTCAGAGTGGGGGGGCCCCTGGGTCAGAGTGGGGGGGCCCCTAGGTCAGAGTGGGGGGCCCCTGGGTCAGAGTGGGGGGGGGCCCTGGGTCAGAGTGGGGGGGGCCCTGGGTCAGAGTGGGGGGCCCCTAGGTCAGAGTGGGGGGCCCCTGGGTCAGAGTGGGGGGGGGCCCTGGGTCAGAGTGGGGGGGCCCCTGGGTCAGAGTGGGGGGGGCCCTAGGTCAGAGTGGGGGGGGCCCTGGGTCAGAGTGGGGGGGGCCCTGGGTCAGAGTGGGGCCCACCTGGGCCCCATATTGTACTGGATCTCCCCCCCCTCACCTCTGCCTTCAGGCCCAGGAGGGACGTCAGAATCCCGAGGATGGAGTTGAGCCCGACCTCCCGGGCCACCTCCGCTAGCTGGGACGAGTACTGCAGCACGTCCCTCAGAACGTCCACCGCAAGCTGGACGGTCTGAGTGGGAGCCTGAGACTACGGGAGACAGGAGGGTGGGGCAGACGCATCAGGACCAGGTTTGACGTCTGCAGCTGGTCCAGGTGTTTGCGCCGCCCGCCGCGTGTCCCACCTGGATGACCTGCTGCAGGGAGCGCAGCCAGGACAGGCAGTGCTGCTGGAACAGCTCGACGGAGCTGTCCTTCACCAGCACGGCGAGCAGGCAGAGACCCTCGAACCTGGGAAGAAGAGAGACGCTCACAGCATGGTCCCCGAGGTCTGTTTCAGATGGGTACCACCCTGCTGGGGCGAGCCACTTCCTGGTTCTGATTCTGAATTCAAGCTCGATGATAGCCAGGCCATTTTCCTCAGGGAGGAGTTGGAAGACTACCTGGAACCCTCACGCCCCCCGAGAGCCGTCACCGCTGGCCTCCCGTTCAGGCCCGGTCCGGCTTAGACCGGACCGGGCCTGAACTTTGAATCGCTCACCTGGTTTTGCTCGAGCCCAGTTTGGCGTTGCTGAAACCCACCAGACCACTGACGGCGTTCGGGCCCTGCAGAGACAACGGGACACCGTGAGCTAACAGAACCATCGGGACGTACCGCAGCAGCTTCAGCGTCAGCCCCGCTGGTAGCAGCTATTAGCCCGCTGCAGCTAGTAGCAGCTATTAGCCCGCTGCAGCTAGTAGCCCGCAGCAGCTATTAGCCCGCTGCAGCTAGTAGCAGCTATTAGCCCGCTGCAGCTAGTAGCAGCTATTAGCCCGCTGCAGCTAGTAGCAGCTATTAGCCCGCTGCAGCTAGTAGCAGCTAGTAGCAGCTATTAGCCCGCAGCAGCTAGTAGCCCGCTGCAGCTAGTAGCCCGCTGCAGCTAGTAGCCCCAGCAGCTAGTAGCCCGCTGCAGCGGGCTACTAGCTGCAGCGGGCTAATAGCAACCAGCCTGAAACGAACCCTCTCCGGGTCTCTACCTGCAGCGGAACCACGCCATGTTCTCTGTAGCTGGTCAGCAGACACGGCAAGAACTCCGGACGCTGCTCTTTCAGAACCGACACCAAACTCTCCGTTAGCCGCATAGCGGACGGTGCACGCAGCCAAGCCGATGTCGCCATCTTGCCTCACGTACAACAGCGGCCACGTCATCGGCGTGCGACGAGGGCACGTCATTTCCGTAAACCTTTCGTTGCTGTGTGGTTTCTGTCGACCTGAAACAGTCCTGGTGTCTGGACTCCTGCCTTGATGTACGTACCTGCTGGTTGTAGTCTCCTGTCTGACTGAACGTTTGATCTCTGACTGAAGGTTTTCTCTCTGACTGTAATTCTACTCTCTGATTGTAGTTCTGCTCTTTGACTGAAGGTTTTCTCTCTGACTGTAGTTCTGCTCTTTGACTGAAGGTTTTCTCTCTGATTGTAGCTCTCCTGTCTGACTGAAGGTTTTCTCTCTGACTGTAGTTCTACGCTCTGACTGTAGTTCTGCTCTTTGACTGAAGGTTTTCTTTCTGACTGTAGTTCTGCTCTTTGACTGAAGGTTTTCTCTCTGACTGTAGTTCTGCTCTTTGACTGAAGGTTTTCTCTCTGATTGTAGCTCTCCTGTCTGACTGAAGGTTTTCTCTCTGACTGTAATTCTACTCTCTGATTGTAGTTCTGCTCTTTGACTGAAGGTTTTCTCTCTGACTGTAGTTCTGCTCTTTGACTGAAGGTTTTCTCTCTGATTGTAGCTCTCCTGTCTGACTGAAGGTTTTCTCTCTGACTGTAGTTCTACGCTCTGACTGTAGTTCTGCTCTTTGACTGAAGGTTTTCTTTCTGACTGTAGTTCTGCTCTTTGACTGAAGGTTTTCTCTCTGACTGTAGTTCTGCTCTTTGACTGAAGGTTTTCTCTCTGATTGTAGCTCTCCTGTCTGACTGAAGGTTTTCTCTCTGACTGTAGTTCTACTCTCTGACTGTAGTTCTGCTCTTTGACTGAAGGTTTTCTCTCTGACTGTAGTTCTACTCTCTGATTGTAGCTCTCCTGTCTGACTGAACGTTTGATCTCTGACTGAACGTCTACTCTCTGACTGAGTGTTTGATCTCTGAATGGTCTACTCTCTGACTGTAATTCTACTCTCTGACTGTAGTTCTGCGCTTTGACTGAAGGCTTTCTCTCTGACTGTAGTTCTGCTCTTTGACTGAAGGTTTTCTCTCTGACTGTAGTTCTGCTCTTTGACTGAAGGTTTTCTCTCTGACTGTAGTTCTGCTCTTTGACTGAAGGTTTTCTCTCTGACTGTAGTTCTGCTCTTTGACTGAAGGTTTTCTCTCTGACTGTAGTTCTGCTCTTTGACTGAAGGTTTTCTCTCTGACTGTAGTTCTGCTCTTTGACTGAAGGTTTTCTCTCTGATTGTAGCTCTCCTGTCTGACTGAAGGTTTTCTCTCTGACTGTAGTTCTGCTCTTTGACTGAAGGTTTTCTCTCTGACTGTAGTTCTGCTCTTTGACTGAAGGTTTTCTCTCTGACTGTAGTTCTACTCTCTGACTGTAGTTCTGCTCTTTGACTGAAGGTTTTCTCTCTGACTGTAGTTCTGCTCTTTGACTGAAGGTTTTCTCTCTGACTGTAGTTCTACTCTCTGATTGTAGCTCTCCTGTCTGACTGAACGTTTGATCTCTGACTGAACGTCTCCTCTCTGACTGAACGTTTGATCTCTGAATGGTCTACTCTCTGACTCTAGTTCTACTCTCTGATTGTAGCGCTCGTGTCTGACTGAAGGACAGTATATTAGTACAATAGTAAGTTCACGCTGTATTCATATGTTGGCTTTGTTAAGGTCTATGTATTTTGTATTTCTGGCTGAAACGCGACCTGCTCTGAGCCGAACCGCCCTTCACTGGTTCAACGTTGATCTTCCAGCTTCCAGACAGTTCCCGGTCTCCATCCCTGGGGGGCGCTCCTGCCTCCTCATGGCTAACGAGCGGCTCCGAGCACTGGAGGAGGTGGAGAAGGAGATTGCGCTGATCCTGCAGTGTGCCGGTGAGAACCCTTTGTTGCTCCCGCTCATGTTTCACCTGCCAGGGAAGTCTCTTTGTTGTTTCATGTCAACATGAGACAACGTGTCCATTTACTGAATGGAGGTTTGATTGAAGATTTTCACCTTCGATCCATGCAGGGAGTTACGATGCATTTATTGTTTAATTATATTTAAACGCTGGTGAAGGCCTCGGCGTTTACTGCAGCCCAGATGTCCAACGTTTTGTTCAAAGGCATGCGCTGACATGCTGGTGTGTAACTAACGAGTTCTTTTATCTTTTGAGTCATCCATGCAACATCTTTGATCGTCCCTAGAATGGCTTCTGCTTGTTTGGGTTACATACCTGTCAACCTCCAAGGCTCCATGGCCTTACAAAATACAAAATAACCTCACACCATATCTTTTTTTTCAAATGCGTTTATTTATGTACATAGTTGGATATTATTAATTAGGATACAGTTTAATTTTGATATTTTAACTAAACTAAAATATCCATTAATAATGCTTGTAATTTAATTTTTTAAATAAGAACAGATATTTCGGGGGGAAAAATCGTTAGCATTGTTATTTTTGTAAACCAAACTTAAGTATCGATCAATGATGCTTGTAATTTAAATTTCAAACAGGGACAGAAAATACAAACCTTTGCTGGCTTGTGATTGGGAAACATGTTTTTCACGTTTCTTGATATTCGGTGCAGACCGGATGGGACTGTAACAGTTCGTGTTTGTGTTCGTAATTCCGACTCTGCAGAGAGTCAGTGAAGGCATCAGGGAGGAGGGGCGGGGTGTGTGTGAGCGTGCTCCCAAGGGGAGGGGGTGAGACGGGGGGGGGGGGGGGGGGAGTCCCATCGTTTTCAAATTTGCGTTTTTCCGTACAGATGTTCTTCTACGCCGTACTCGTCTTAAAATGCATAAAACCCGTACTGGTTGACAGGTATGGGGTTATACAGACACACTGAATGGGATCAGACCGGAACCCAGTCCCAAACAGCCTAACCCTAAACCCAGTCGTAGCAAAACGGTATTTGGATTCTAGAATCCTCCAGAGCGGTCAAGAAGTTTGGTTCTTTTCCTCAGTGAGTGTTCCAGAACCGTCCATGAACTCTGGACTTCAGCTCAAAGTCAGCCTGGAGTGGTAAAATCCCCTCCTCCACTGTAGCCCAGTCCAGCCCAGTCCAGCCCAGTCCAGTCCAGTCCAAACCAGTCCAACCCAGTCCAGTCCAGTCCAGCCTAGTCCAGCCCAGTACAACCCAGTCCAACCCAGTCCAGTCCAACCCAGTCCAGCCCAGTCCAACCCAGTCCAGTCCAGTCCAGCCCAACCCAGTCCAGTCCAGCCTAGTCCAAACCAGCCCAGTCCAGCCCAGTCCAGCCCAGTCCAGTCCAGTCCAAACCAGTCCAACCCAGTCCAGTCCAGTCCAGCCTAGTCCAGCCTAGTTCAGCCCAGTACAACCCAGTCCAGTCCAGTCCAGCCTAGTCCAGCCCAGTCCAGCCCAGTCCAGTCCAGCCCAGTCCAAACCAGTCCAACCCAGTCCAGCCCAGCCCAGTCCAGTCCAGCCTAGTCCAGCCCAGTCCAGCCCAGTCCAGTCCAGTCCAGCCCAGTCCAGCCCAGTCCAGTCCAGTCCAGCCTAGTCCAACCCAGTCTAGTCCAGTCCAACCCAGTCCAGCCCAGTCCAGCCCAGTCCAGTCCAGCCTAGTCCAACCCAGTCTAGTCCAGTCCAACCCAGTCCAGCCCAGTCCAGCCCAGTCCAGTCCAGTCCAGCCTAGTCCAACCCAGTCTAGTCCAGTCCAACCCAGTCCAGTCCAGTCCAGTCCAGTCCAGTCCAGTCCAGTCCAGTCCAACCCAGTCCAGCCCAGTCCAGTCCAGTCCAGTCCAGCCTAGTCCAGCCCAGTCCAGTCCAGTCCAACCCATTCCAGTCCAGCCCAACCTAGTCCAGCCCAGCCCAGTCCAGTCCAGTCCAGTCCAGTCCAGTCCAGCCTAGTCCAGCCCAGTCCAGTCCAGTCCAGTCCAGCCTAGTCCAGCCCAGTCCAGTCCAGTCCAGTCCAGTCCAGTCCAGCCTAGTCCAGCCCAGTCCAGTCCAGTCCAGTCCAACCCATTCCAGTCCAGCCCAGCCTCCAGAGCAGACGCTGCAGCTTCCAGAGCAGACGCAGCAGCTTCCAGAGCAGACGCTGCAGGTTCCAGAGCAGACGCTGCAGGTTCCAGAGCAGACGCTGCAGGTTCCGGAGCAGACGCTGCAGGTTCCAGAGCAGACGCTGCAGCCTCCGGAGCAGACACTGCAGCCTCCTGAGCAGACGCTGGAGCCTCCGGAGCAGACACTGCAGCCTCCTGAGCAGACGCTGCAGCCTCCGGAGCAGACACTGCAGCCTCCTGAGCAGACGCTGCAGCCTCCAGAGCAGACGCAGCAGCTTCCAGAGCAGATGCTGTAGGCTCCAGAGCAGACGCTGCAGGTTCCGGAGCAGACGCTGCAGGCTCTAGAGCAGACGCTGCAGGCTCTAGAGCAGACGCAGCAGCTTCCAGAGCAGACGCTGTAGGCTCCAGAGCAGACGCTGCAGCTTCCAGAGCAGACGCTGTAGGCTCCAGAGCAGACGATGCAGCTTCCAGAGCAGACGCTGCAGCTTCCAGAGCAGACGCTGCAGGCTCCAGAGCAGACGCTGCAGCTTCCAGAGCAGACGCAGCAGCTTCCAGAGCAGACGCTGCAGGTTCCAGAGCAGACGCTGCAGGTTCCAGAGCAGACGCTGCAGGTTCCGGAGCAGACGCTGCAGGTTCCAGAGCAGACGCTGCAGCCTCCGGAGCAGACACTGCAGCCTCCTGAGCAGACGCTGGAGCCTCCGGAGCAGACACTGCAGCCTCCTGAGCAGACGCTGCAGCCTCCGGAGCAGACACTGCAGCCTCCTGAGCAGACGCTGCAGCCTCCAGAGCAGACGCAGCAGCTTCCAGAGCAGATGCTGTAGGCTCCAGAGCAGACGCTGCAGGTTCCGGAGCAGACGCTGCAGGCTCTAGAGCAGACGCTGCAGGCTCTAGAGCAGACGCAGCAGCTTCCAGAGCAGACGCTGTAGGCTCCAGAGCAGACGCTGCAGCTTCCAGAGCAGACGCTGTAGGCTCCAGAGCAGACGATGCAGCTTCCAGAGCAGACGCTGCAGCTTCCAGAGCAGACGCTGCAGGTTCCAGAGCAGACGCTGCAGCTTCCAGAGCAGACGCTGCAGCTTCCAGAGCAGACGCTGCAGGTTCCAGAGCAGACGCTGCAGCTTCCAGAGCAGACGCTGCAGCTTCCAGAGCAGACGCTGCAGGTTCCAGAGCAGACGCTGCAGCTTCCAGAGCAGACGCTGCAGCTTCCAGAGCAGACGCTGCAGGTTCCAGAGCAGACGCTGCAGCTTCCAGAGCAGACGCTGCAGGTTCCGGAGCAGACGCTGCAGGTTCCGGAGCAGACGCTGCAGCTTCCAGAGCAGACGCTGCAGGTTCCGGAGCAGACGCTGCAGGCTCCAGAGCAGACGCTGCAGCTTCCAGAGCAGACGCTGCAGGTTCCGGAGCAGACGCTGCAGGCTCCAGAGCAGACGCTGCAGCTTCCAGAGCAGACGCTGCAGCTTCCAGAGCAGACGCTGCAGGTTCCAGAGCAGACGCTGCAGCCTTGCAGGGTCTGCTCTTCATTGTCACATCCGTTATCTCTTTCGTGTTTAGCATTTTTGAGCTTAATGCTTGTTGGTGTGTTCAACAACGGTAGTTAGACGCCCGTCGGGGGGGCAGCCCGCCGGGGGGGCAGCCCGTCCGTGCTGATTGGCGGCTCTCTGGACGCTGTCCCTTCACTGCAGTCCTCCTGACCTTCCACAGCCTCCGCGTTGGGGCCTCAGCCACGCCTCCAGGGGGCGCCTAACGAACCTCCAATCTGTTTCTAAAGTCATGAAACAAGAAGCTGCTTCAACAAACGCCTCTTCGGGCGTTCCCCCTTTGAGAGGACTCAAAGGGGCGTGACTCACCTGAACGACGCTTCGCTTGCTGTCCGGACGTCCGTGATCGACTTCCTTCAGCTCGGGTTTCAGCAGGTTTGTGTCTGAATGCGTGGCTCCACACGGAGGATAGGAGGGTTCCATCAAGCATCAGGAGATCCCAGAAGAAAACGTCTTGAATGTCCCAAGCAGACTTCATATCCCACCAATTCCTGGTTCTGGAAGGAACAGAACACAGCTGCCTGATGAAACGATAAAAAAGCTCTTGTGATATCTGAAGAGGCGGCTTCAGCAAGTAAAGCAGAAATATACTGGAACTGTTCGTCAGGAATGAGGTCAGGTTCCTCAAGAACCAGAAGCTGGAGTCTGGATCTGCATCAGCCTAGCAGCGTCACAGCAGCTAATGGTTCTGGACCAGCAGAGGCTGCAGTAGAAACACTCAGAACACTTCTACTCACTTTTAAAGCCCTCACCAGCCAGGCCCCTCCTTACCTTACAGAGATGATTATCCCGTATTGCCCCACTAGAACCCTGCGGTCCCAAAATGCTGGCCTGCTCGTGGTTCCAAACATTTCCAAGAGCAGACAGGGGGGCGGAGCTTTCAGTTATCAAGCTCCTTTATTGTGGAATCAGCTCCCTGATTGGTTCGTGAGACAGACACCATCTCTATGTTCAAGAGTAGATTAAAGACTTTCCTTTTTAACAAAGCTTATAACTAATCGATGCAGTAATCAATATAATCAATATGCTGTCATTAGGCAGCATTGGTGGCTTAACATCATGACACACTGAGCTCCTCCCTCTTTATCTGGTTATTCATGTTATAAATATATGTCAGTAATCTCTCTCTCTTCCTGTAGTCTTGTGCTCTCTCTCCCACTGTTTGTCCCTCTCTCTCTTTCAGGTCCTTCTGTCCATGGTGCTGCAGAACCTGGACCTGTGTCCCTCACCACTGATGTCCACGTCGCTAGCATTAGCATGTATAGCTTTATATCGCTAGCATTAGCATTTATAGCTTTATGTAGCAGCATTAGCATTTATAGCTTTATGTAGCAGCATTAGCATTTATAGCTTTATGTAGCAGCATTAGCATTTATAGCTTTATACATCTTGTTTTTGTCTGCTCCTGCTCTGTCTTGCTATCGCTTCCCTCTCCATCTCCTTGTTTTGACTCTCCTCCGATCTCTCTCCGCCCCCCCCAGCCGGTCAGACAGATGTCCGTCCACCATGAGCCGAGGTTCTGTCCAAGGTTTCTGCCTGCCTTCGTTGAACAGCTCCGGTCTGCTTTCTTCTGCAGGTAATATAGTTCTGGAACTGTCCAAAGACAAACACAACGCCAGTCTCCTGGACAGACAGCTGGTCCAGTTCCAGAGCTCTGTTACCCGAGTGGAGAGTGAGCTAAGTGGCCAGATCCAATACCTCACCCAGGTGAGACACGAGGCACCGCGACCTGTGACCCCTGAGCTGATGATCCCAGAGCAATGACTCCTTTCACCTCCACAGGTAGCGACGGGCCAACCTCACGAGGGCTCCACCTACTCAGCCAGGAAGGACTGCCAGATGGCCCTGAACAGAGCCGAGTACGCCAAGGTCAAGCTGGGGGAGCTGGGGCGCACCTGGGAGGTGATGCTGGAGCAGGCCTGAGAGGCCGGCTGGGGACAGCCTGTCCTCATTGTCCTCCGCAAAAAGCCTGTCTCACTGCAAATACTGACTCAGATGCTGTAACTGGAGTCTGCAGCAAAGGTCAAAGGTCAAAGGTTCACAATAAAGGTAGCGGGGACACACGAATCAGGACTGGTTTGTTCAGAGTACCGACGGTATGAGAGGACAATACCTGCAGTATGAGAGCAAAATACCTGCAGTATGAGAGTACAATACCTGCAGTATGAGAGTACAATACCTGCAGTATGAGAGCAAAATACCTGCAGTATGAGAGTACAATACCTGCAGTATTAGAGTACAATACCTGCAGTATGAGAGTACAATACCTGCAGTATGAGAGTACAATACCTGCAGTATGAGAGCAAAATACCTGCAGTATGAGAGTACAATACCTGCAGTATGAGAGCAAAATACCTGCAGTATGAGAGGACAATACCTGCAGTATGAGAGTACAACACCTGCAGCATGAGAGCAAAATACCTGCAGTATGAGAGCAAAATACCTGCAGTATGAGAGTACAATACCTGCAGTATGAGAGTACAATACCTGCAGCATGAGAGCAAAATACCTGCAGTATGAGAGTACAATACCTGCAGCATGAGAGCAAAATACCTGCAGTATGAGAGTACAATACCTGCAGTATGAGAGTACAATACCTGCAGCATGAGAGCAAAATACCTGCAGTATGAGAGTACAATACCTGCAGTATGAGAGTACAATACCTGCAGCATGAGAGCAAAATACCTGCAGTATGAGAGTACAATACCCCTGAGAGCAAAATACCTGCAGTATGAGAGTACAATACCTGCAGCATGAGAGTACAATACCCCTGAGAGAAAAATACCTGCAGTATGAGAGTACAATACCTGCAGTATGAGAGCAAAATACCTGCAGTATGAGAGCAAAATACCTGCAGTATGAGAGTACAATACCTGCAGCATGAGAGTACAATACCTGCAGTATGAGAGTACAATACCTGCAGCATGAGAGTACAATACCTGCAGTATGAGAGTACAATACCTGCAGTATTAGAGTACAATACCTGCAGTATGAGAGTACAATACCTGCAGTATGAGAGTACAATACCTGCAGTATGAGAGCAAAATACCTGCAGTATGAGAGTACAATACCTGCAGTATGAGAGCAAAATACCTGCAGTATGAGAGTACAATACCTGCAGTATGAGAGTACAACACCTGCAGCATGAGAGCAAAATACCTGCAGTATGAGAGCAAAATACCTGCAGTATGAGAGTACAATACCTGCAGTATGAGAGTACAATACCTGCAGCATGAGAGCAAAATACCTGCAGTATGAGAGTACAATACCTGCAGCATGAGAGCAAAATACCTGCAGTATGAGAGTACAATACCTGCAGTATGAGAGTACAATACCTGCAGCATGAGAGCAAAATACCTGCAGTATGAGAGTACAATACCTGCAGTATGAGAGTACAATACCTGCAGCATGAGAGCAAAATACCTGCAGTATGAGAGCAAAATACCTGCAGTATGAGAGTACAATACCCCTGAGAGCAAAATACCTGCAGTATGAGAGTACAATACCTGCAGCATGAGAGTACAATACCCCTGAGAGAAAAATACCTGCAGTATGAGAGTACAATACCTGCAGTATGAGAGCAAAATACCTGCAGTATGAGAGCAAAATACCTGCAGTATGAGAGTACAATACCTGCAGTATCAGAGCAAAATACCTGCAGTATGAGAGTACAATACCTGCAGTATGAGAGCAAAATACCTGCAGTATGAGAGCAAAATACCTGCAGTATGAGAGTACAATACCTGCAGTATGAGAGTACAATACCTGCAGTATCAGAGCAAAATACCTGCAGTATGAGAGTACAATACCTGCAGTATGAGAGCAAAATACCTGCAGTATGAGAGCAAAATACCTGCAGTATGAGAGTACAATACCTGCAGCATGAGAGTACAATACCTGCAGCATGAGAGTACAATACCTGCAGTATGAGAGTACAATACCTGCAGCATGAGAGCAAAATACCTGCAGTATGAGAGTACAATACCTGCAGTATGAGAGCAAAATACCTGCAGTATGAGAGCAAAATACCTGCAGTATGAGAGCAAAATACCTGCAGTATGAGAGCAAAATACCTGCAGTATGAGAGTACAATACCTGCAGTATGAGAGTACAATACCTGCAGCATGAGAGCAAAATACCTGCAGTATGAGAGTACAATACCTGCAGCATGAGCGTACAATACCTGCAGCATGAGAGCAAAATACCTGCAGTATGAGAGCAAAATACCTGCAGTATGAGAGTACAATACCTGCAGCATGAGAGTACAATACCTGCAGTATGAGAGTACAATACCTGCAGCATGAGAGTACAATACCTGCAGTATGAGAGTACAATACCTGCAGCATGAGAGCAAAATACCTGCAGTATGAGAGTACAATACCTGCAGCATGAGAGCAAAATACCTGCAGCATGAAAGTACAATACCCCTGAGAGCAAAATACCTGCAGTATGAGAGCAAAATACCTGCAGTATGAGAGCAAAATACCTGCAGTATGAGAGTACAATACCTGCAGCATGAGAGTACAATACCTGCAGCATGAGAGTACAATACCCCTGAGAGCAAAATACCTGCAGTATGAGAGTACAATACCTGCAGCATGAGAGTACAATACCCCTGAGAGCAAAATACCTGCAGTATGAGAGTACAATACCTGCAGCATGAGAGCAAAATACCTGCAGCATGAGAGTACAATACCTGCAGCATGAGAGTACAATACCTGCAGCATGAGAGTACAATACCTGCAGTATGAGAGTACAATACCTGCAGCATGAGAGCAAAATACCTGCAGTATGAGAGTACAATACCTGCAGTATGAGAGCAAAATACCTGCAGTATGAGAGCAAAATACCTGCAGTATGAGAGCAAAATACCTGCAGTATGAGAGCAAAATACCTGCAGTATGAGAGTACAATACCTGCAGTATGAGAGTACAATACCTGCAGCATGAGAGCAAAATACCTGCAGTATGAGAGTACAATACCTGCAGCATGAGCGTACAATACCTGCAGCATGAGAGCAAAATACCTGCAGTATGAGAGCAAAATACCTGCAGTATGAGAGTACAATACCTGCAGCATGAGAGTACAATACCTGCAGTATGAGAGTACAATACCTGCAGCATGAGAGTACAATACCTGCAGTATGAGAGTACAATACCTGCAGCATGAGAGCAAAATACCTGCAGTATGAGAGTACAATACCTGCAGCATGAGAGCAAAATACCTGCAGCATGAAAGTACAATACCCCTGAGAGCAAAATACCTGCAGTATGAGAGCAAAATACCTGCAGTATGAGAGCAAAATACCTGCAGTATGAGAGTACAATACCTGCAGCATGAGAGTACAATACCTGCAGCATGAGAGTTGTTAGGGATAAAGTCTCTAACATTGTGATATTAAATTTTAAACGCATCGAAATGAAGCAGGCAGAGGCACGGATGCTTTTTCTCTGGCGCAGCCGAGACCGGGTGGTCTGGCGCGCTCCTTGAAACCAACTCCGTTCCGCTGACCGGAACATGTTTATTTATCACCTTCGTAGCTCCACCTCTTGACCCAGTGACATCACAATACTTTTAGGGCGCAAACATCGCTGCCCACCAGATGGGACTGTTTTTCACCTAACAGTAACATTAAACAATATGAAAATAAGCAAAATAACCCTATCATTCCCTCCTGTATTTTCATTGTAAAACTAACATTCTTCTGGTTTCTACAAAGCATTCAGTGCTAACTAAACATGCTTGAACTAAACTATCAGAAAACAATCACAGAACAAAATCAATACAATCAAGATCAATACCTGAGTTATTACATTCAAGATCTGAGTTCTTACGTTCAAGATCTGACCTGAATCAGGGAGGAAGGCGAAAAACCCGTAGTTTGCAGATTCCATCTTCATATAGCATACATCTTTCAAACGGGAAAATTCCTTCCACAATCCAGCTGCACCTGCGATTATCTTAACGACCCCCAATCCAGGCATTTTAACAATCCTCCTAATACAATGTCAAACATCTCATTCCTCGTCAACAAGGAAAACAAACATGAAAAAAACATAAAATCCAATCAGTACAAAAACAAACAACATTCATTTCCACAATCTAAATGTTACTGTCAAACCCTTTATTAACAAATCCTACGTTAGAGCATTACCGATGTTTCTCCTAGTTTGAATTACTTTAACATTTTACCAGCATTATCTTCTCTACACTGAAATTTGAAAACAGTGACATGATTATTTTATCTTTATTGCTCCAAAGTTTTAACACATCTGGAACATTCTGAACTCTAAATTAAATTATTACAATGTCTATATTATGGATGGATAATCCTAACAATCTTTTACTGTCTTATTAACTCAACTTGTCACTATAATTTAGCTACTTTTACTTACTCTAATGCTATCAAAAGTCATATGCTTATACACTTTTACGTTGTTGTAGACTTATTACTTCTATTTTAGTATAATTGTTAACCTATCTTTCTATTAATTTCATGCCTATTGGAATATCAAATAGCAATGGTTTAGTTAAATTTAGTTTATGAATTTAAATCTACATCCTGCTCATTAGTGTTATTTGATCTATTTTAGGATTCTAATTGCATCGTACGCTTCTCCACTTAATCATAAATTACTGACAGTTGCAATTAATATAGTATAACGATACCAGGTGTTGGTTAACTACTCCTATGAAACTCTCCTAATCTGCATAGATTACTTTATGACGTTCTTCTAGTCACACCTCTCTAGACAAACATTCAAACAGATTACACTTTGGAATATGCAAACTGTTCTTGGTGTTAGGTCAGTCTCGTTGTTCTCGTTCCTTGTCCATCAGCAAATCTTCTTGAAAGTGATTCAGCTTCACTGTCAGTGTTCTTGTCCTGCGTTACACTGTGAGGGTCTCTTCCTCACGGATCTTAAAATGAGTGTGATTCAATCTCTCACCACCTCTCTCTGATCAGACTTCCTGTCTGCATCTCTGGATCAGTTTGGCAAGAGACGTTTCCTCCTACAGTGCAACGGATGGATTCAGGAAGAACTCTGGATGTTCACGTCTCGTTGGTGTCGTCAGCATGACCCTGAGTGGTCCTCCCTTCCTCGGTCCGGACCATCTGCTGCTCCCCGATAGTTTCCATGAAGACGCCAACACCAAACACGCTCTGTAGATTCGCCCTCCTGTCGGGACAAAGAAAAACTTCGGCAGATCATTTGCTCTCTGGACATCGTTCAGAAAGAGTGTGCTTCATCTATTCACTCAACGCTTCCTCTTCACCAAATCGATGTACCGCATCCATGGCTTTTGGTTTCTTCCGTGCATTGGCCAAACCTCATTTTAGCCTTCTCTACACTAGCCTAGCGCTCTGATATACAGTGACATCTGATCTGCATGTTGTTTCACACCTTACCACCTGATTCACAAAATCATTACCGTTATAACTAGTTATTATGGCTACTGGAACAGGATTTAGTGATTCTACACATATATACAGCAAACAATTTTTTTTAGTATTATTTTTATTCTTCCAGAGTAATTATTGATTTAATTACTGCTGTGCAATCCCTCCTGTTTGAACTATGAACGTATTCCATGGTTCAAACTTGCTTCCATTAGTAAATCTAGTCTATTCTATCAGCATTAGTCTAACTTGGTTTATACAATGTCTCAAAATAATTCCTACTCTTACATCATATTCACAACATATTATATACATCACTCAATTTGGGATGAAATAAGTTCAAATGAGTTTCCATGTGCCTCTCACCCTATGCTTGTCTGAGATGCTCCTGTTGAGGGTGCCATGCGTTGGCTGGAAGGTTCATCGCCTCCAGTCCGTCAGGCTTCTCCTCTGCTGTTACTTGTCTGAGATGTTCCTTCGACCGTACAGCGCTTCCGTTGGCTGTCGTTTCTGCATCACAGCTTAGCAGTCTCTCCTGGTGTTCCTGGAGCTGCTATCTGCATTTGCAACTCAGAACAAAACACATTTCTTTGACACACGATAAAATCTTTGAACCTCTTCCTTCCTTCATTTCACGTTTCACTATTGAGAACCCATATGTTGGCAGAGTTTATCTGCTCCCAGTCCAGTCCGGGATCCTCCTGCTATGGTAGAAAAAGCATTAAATTTACATGTTATATTCACAAACGTCAAGTTCCCAATTCACATCTGAATTGATTCAAGTCTGTCTCTAGTCGTCTCATCTTCCTTCAGTCTGAAGTCAGTCTCTAACCTCCTTATCTGTCTTGTACCGTAGTCAAAAGTCCCTTTAGATGTGTGCGTGTGTTTGTGCAATTACCTGTCCGCCGTTGAATCATCACCAATTATTTTAGATTTTATTTAGATCCTGAGATTACTTTAGTTTTTAATCTATCAACAAACTCTGAACTCCTGCTACGTGTCTCCATGGATTCACCCTCTGTTTCAGAAGACCTTTTGTGGCTATGCATTCCACAAACCATGGACAATGGGTCTGCAACCAGCCGGTCTCTCCCAAACAAAAAGGTGTCTCCAGAAGAATTTGCACATCAAATGGCTGTGCCGCAAGAGTCAGCTACTCTCTCACAGCACAGACATGGATGGTACTGTCATGCTAATTTGGAATTCACAAAGACTTTTTCTGCTTAAGCCTCCATTTTGTGGTTGTCCTGGTCTCCATCTTGGAGCTGCCATGTGGTCTCAGCATGCTGTTTCTCCATGCTTTGTCTCTTCTGAAATGCTCAAAACAATCTTTACACATCATATTTCTTACATGTTACGTTTCCAACACTTACCACATTCTGGTTTCTTTTCCTCAACTTAGCTGTTCCTCCACACATTCTCAATACTTTCCGTATACTCACCGGTTCCTGCTTCTTCCTTCTGACGTTCTTCTCCACTCCTCCATCTAAGCGACCTTCTCAATCCTTCTTAAATCTCCTCCATCATTAAACTTCCTCTTGTACCTTAATTACTAAAACATCACTTTTTCCTTCTTCTCTGCTAGAAAAAATCTATTTACAAACAAACAGTCTACCTTCCTAGATGTCTATTTTCAACAGGGAAGGATATCCCCCCCCTCGCACGAATGTCCAGTCGAGGCCTGCAGAACTGGTCGCCATTTTGGAGTTGTTGTCTGCATGATGTTTCTGTGCAGCGTCCATCTTCAATTCACCATGCGGCGTGTCTTTGTCTGCTTCTGAAACATTCTCCATCATTTTGAAAACTGTTAAACATTTTTCCCACTTTTTTCTTTTTATGGCATGATCTTGCAAAATGTCCTCTTCGGTTACAGTTCCAACACTTGGCTTCACTTACCTTGTTCTTTCTCCCATACTTACTGGTTGCCTTCTTGTTCCTTATTCTTTGGCGTTCTTCTTCCACCTCTCCATCCAAATCGTGCCAAAATACTTCACCTTTTCCTTTTGTTGCATTCTCCATTCCTGCATCAATTCTTACCAACCAACAATCCACTCCTGCTTTGCCACTCTGCTCATTTAATTTTAACATGTTGTGTGTTCTTTCTATCTCCTCTTTAATCCACAACTGGTGTAAACCTTCAACTTCCTCCTTCACTGGTTCATTTTCTGTTCTGACTCTCATATGGATATGCATCCCCCTCAATGGTTCTACTTTCAAATGACCAGTGAATCCATAATTTGCTTCCCAAGGGTTTACATTCTCAGAAGAATCTGGGTAGCGATATTTCATATATTTTTTGTCCCCTGTTGGGATCTGTTGCTCACTAACAGGCTCTTTTTTCTTTTTCCCGTTACAAATCCCCATTATGCTAAATACAGAGTGTGGTTTATCAAAATACAAAGTTCTCACGGACCAATATTCAGATTCTGAACAGCAAGCTAGCCAGATGAGGCCTCAAATTCAGCCTTTCACCGGAGCTTTTGCTCAGAACTAATATTGTTTTCGATGCAATTGATAGCCACCTAGATTCCTCATAAGCCAAAACAATATCAATCCAAAATGATCTTCAGCCGTTAACGGACCGTCAGCCAGATGACCAATAATGCTCAGACTTCATTCACGCAATACGCATTCAAAACACAGACACACTCCCCACGTGGCTAACCGCTCGCTCGCTCTCTCGCTCTCTCGCTCTCTCTCTCTCCCTCCCCCTCTGGCCAGACTAGATCTCACTTATTTTTAAGGTAAACATTGTAATAATGATTCCTTCTTGCGCGTAACTTTTCATGCACACGACCGGCGTGCACGTAACTCATACGCGTGAACCCGCACGCGCGTAACTATTCATGCACACGGCCGGCGTGCGCGTAACTCATACGCGTGAACCCGCACGCGCGTAACTATTCATGCACACGGCCGGCGTGCGCGTAACCCATACACGTGAACCCGCACGCGCGTAACTATTTGCGCGACCAGCGCGGGTTAAAGCAGCTGCAGTACTTTAACACAAGTTTGTCTTACCTTCTTTAAAACGTGCGTAGGATCGCTGTTCGGGCTCGTCAAACCGTCCGTCGGCGAACCGAAAGAGGAAGGCTGGCCAGTGAAGAAGTTGCTCCACTGGACTTTAGATCCGCTCCGTCGGAGCGCGTGCACGTTCAGCTTCCTCACCGCGGCTCGGAGACGTCGGTTATATTGAGCGCCGGCACTTCGAAGGACCAACTTATGTAGGGGTTATTCCCCGACACACTGTGTAAGAAATAATTAAACGCACACAAAATGAATCAGGCAGACAAACTTCGATACTTTACCGGTAAGGAGGGACCCTGCTCGCCCAGCGGCTGCGAACAAAAGAACCCCCCGCCCGAGACCTCTCGGCCTTTTTATTCACACGGTGAAAGTAGGTTGTCCCAGGTATTTACATAGATCCCTACCCCCTTCGATGAAACTAAAGACAAAGGGAAGTTTTCCTATGGGAAAACCTCGTGGCTTCCTCCATCTTTACAGTTTTACAATGAAAATAAAACGATAACCCTAACAGAGTACAATACCCCTGAGAGCAAAATACCTGCAGTATGAGAGTACAATACCTGCAGCATGAGAGTACAATACCCCTGAGAGCAAAATACCTGCAGTATGAGAGTACAATACCTGCAGCATGAGAGTACAATACCTGCAGCATGAGAGTACAATACCTGCAGTATGAGAGTATAATTCCTGCAGCATGAGAGTACAATACCTGCAGTATGAGAGTACAATACCTGCAGCATGAGAGTACAATACCTGCAGTATGAGAGTATAATTCCTGCAGCATGAGAGTACAATACCTGCAGTATGAGAGCACAATACCTGCAGCATGAGAGTACAATACCTCTGAGAGCAAAATACCTGCAGTATGAGAGCACAATACCTGCAGCATGAGAGTACAATACCTCTGAGAGCAAAATACCTGCAGCATGAGAGTACAATACCTGCAGCATGAGAGTACAATACCTCTGAGAGCAAAATACCTGCAGTATGAGAGTACAATACCTGCAGCATGAGAGTACAATACCTCTGAGAGCAAAATACCTGCAGTATGAGAGTAAAATACCTGCAGTATGAGAGTACAATACCTGCAGTATGAGAGTACAATACCTGCAGTATGAGAGTAAAATACCTGGAATACTACCTTGTATATTCACACATCACCAAAGCAGACAGACCTTGGATGATCAAGGAGGTTCCTCTTGAACCAAGTTTTCCCTGGATGACTGGAACCCGGTGCCCCCCCCCCAACCCCCCCTTCAGATCCACGAGGCGGCGGGCCCGATGGAGTGATCAGAGACTGAGCCCACCGGCCTCCAATCAGCCACAATCATCCCGGTACCCAAACAGAACCAATGACGACAGACCAGAGGAACATACCAAACGCAACATGCACCCAGAACCCACCGGTCTTCAGAGGAGGCTGGTTCTGCTGCGGCTTCTACTGTTGGTTCTACTGCTGGTTCCGCTGCTGGTTGTACTGCTGGTTCTACCACTGGTTCCACTGCTGGTTTTACTGCTGGTTCTACTGCTGGTTCCACTGCTGGTTTTACTGCTGGTTCTACTGCTTGTTCCACTGCTGGTTCTACTGCTCTCCACGCCCCTGGACCAGTAAGGAGGCTGGTTCTGCTGCTGGTTCTACCACTGGTTCCACTGCTGGTTTTACTGCTGGTTCTACTGCTGGTTCCACTGCTGGTTCTACTGCTCTCCACGCACCTGGACCAGTAAGGAGGCTGGTTCTGCTGCTGGTTCTACCACTGGTTCCACTGCTGGTTTTACTGCTGGTTCTACTGCTGGTTCCACTGCTGGTTCTACTGCTTTCCACGCACCTGGACCAGTGAGGAGGCTGGTTCTGCTGCTGGTTGTACTGCTGGTTCTACCGCTGGTTCCGCTGCTGGTTTTACTGCTGGTTCTACTGCTGGTTCCACTGCTGGTTCTACTGCTCTCCACGCACCTGGACCAGTGAGGAAGCTGGTTCTGCTGCTGGTTGTACTGCTGGTTCTACCACTGGTTCTACTGCTGGTTCCGCTGCTGGTTTTACTGCTGGTTCTACTGCTGCTTCGGCTGCTGCTTCTACTGCTGCTTCTACTGCTGGTTCCACTGCTGGTTCTACTGCTCTCCACGCACCTGGACCAGTGAGGAGGCTGGTTCTGCTGCTGCTTCTACTGCTGCTTCTACTGCTGGTTCCGCTAATGGTTCTACTGCTGCTTCTACTGCTCTCCATGCACCTGGACCAGTAAGGAGGCTGGTTCTGCTGCTGGTTGTACTGCTGGTTCTACCACTGGTTCCGATGCTGGTTCTAATGCTGGTTCTAATGCTGGTTCCACTGCTGGTTCCGCTACTGGTTCTACTGCTGGTTCCCTGCTGGTTCTACTGCTGGTTCTACTGCTCTCCATGCACCTGGACCAGTGAGGAGGCTGGTTCTGCTGCTGCTTGTACTGCTGGTTCTACCGCTGGTTTCACTGCTGGTTCTACTCTTGGTTCTACTGCTGGTTCTACTGCTGGTTCCACTGCTGGTTCCACTGCTCTCCACGCACCTGGACCAGTGAGGAGGCTGGTTCTGCTGCTGGTTGTACTGCTGGTTCTACCACTGGTTCTACTGCTGGTTCCGCTGCTGGTTTTACTGCTGGTTCTACTGCTGGTTTTACTGCTGGTTCTACTGCTGGTTCCACTGCTGGTTCTACTGCTCTCCACGCACCTGGACCAGTGAGGAGGCTGGTTCCGCTGCTGGTTGTACTGCTGGTTCTACCACTGGTTCCGCTGCTGGTTTTACTGCTGGTTCTACTGCTGGTTTTACTGCTGGTTATACTGCTGGTTCCACTGCTGGTTCTACTGCTCTCCACGCACCTGCCCAGTGAGGAGGCTGGTTCTGCTGCTGGTTGTACTGCTGGTTCTACCACTGGTTCTACCACTGGTTCTACTGCTGGTTCCGCTGCTGGTTTTACTGCTGGTTCTACTGCTGGTTCTACTGCTGCTTCTGCTGCTGCTTCTACTGCTGCTTCTACTGCTGGTTCCGCTACTGGTTCTACTGCTGGTTCCGCTGCTGGTTTTACTGCTGGTTCTACTGCTGCTTCGGCTGCTGCTTCTACTGCTGCTTCTACTGCTGGTTCCACTGCTGGTTCTACTGCTCTCCACGCACCTGGACCAGTGAGGAGGCTGGTTCTGCTGTTATTTGTATTGTTTTTTGTGGATGATTTATGTACGAAGGACTTTCAACGGAAACAAGCCCGCAAGGGCTTTTTTGAAATGCTCCTCTTAGACAGGATGTTTGACGTTATTTGTACTGTAATACATGCTACTGTTTGACTGTACTTGTACTGTAATACATGCTACTGTGTGACTGTACTTGTACTGTAATACATGCTACTGTGTGACTGTACTTGTACTCTAACATTCTATCTAATAAATATATTCATCATCATCATGCTTCTACTGCTGCTTCTACTGCTGGTTCCGTTAATGGTTCTACTGCTGCTTCTACTGCTGCTTCTACTGCTCTCCATGCACCTGGACCAGTAAGGAGGCTGGTTCTGCTGCTGGTTGTACTGCTGGTCCCGATGCTGGTTTTACTGCTGGTTCTAATGCTGGTTCCACTGCTGGTTCTACTGCTGGTTCCGCTACTGGTTCTACTGCTGGTTCTACTGCTGGTTCCACTGCTGGTTCTACTGCTCTCCATGCACCTGGACCAGTAAGGAGGCTGGTTCTGCTGCTGGTTCTACCACTGGTTCCACTGCTGGTTTTACTGCTGGTTCTACTGCTGGTTCCACTGCTGGTTCTACTGCTCTCCACGCACCTGGACCAGTGAGGAGGCTGGTTCTGCTGCTGGTTGTACTGCTGGTTCTACCACTGGTTCTACCGCTGGTTCCGCTGCTGGTTTTACTGCTGGTTCCCCTGCTGGTTCTACTGCTGGTTCTACTGCTCTCCACGCACCTGGACCAGTGAGAAGGCTGGTTCTGCTGCTGGTTGTACTGCTGGTTCTACCACTGGTTCTACTGCTGGTTCCGCTGCTGGTTTTACTGCTGGTTCTACTGCTGCTTCGGCTGCTGCTTCTACTGCTGGTTCCACTGCTGGTTCTACTGCTCTCCACGCACCTGGACCAGTGAGGAGGCTGGTTCTGCTGCTGCTTCTACTGCTGCTTCTACTGCTGGTTCCGCTAATGGTTCTACTGCTGCTTCTACTGCTCTCCATGCACCTGGACCAGTAAGGAGGCTGGTTCTGCTGCTGGTTGTACTGCTGGTTCTACCACTGGTTCCGATGCTGGTTCTAATGCTGGTTCTAATGCTGGTTCCACTGCTGGTTCCGCTACTGGTTCTACTGCTGGTTCCCTGCTGGTTCTACTGCTGGTTCTACTGCTCTCCACGCACCTGGACCAGTGAGGAGGCTGGTTCTGCTGCTGCTTGTACTGCTGGTTCTACCGCTGGTTTCACTGCTGGTTCTACTCTTGGTTCTACTGCTGGTTCTACTGCTGGTTACACTGCTGGTTCCACTGCTCTACACGCACCTGGACCAGTGAGGAGGCTGGTTCTGCTGCTGGTTGTACTGCTGGTTCTACCACTGGTTCTACTGCTGGTTCTACTGCTGGTTCCGCTGCTGGTTTTACTGCTGGTTCTACTGCTGGTTCTACTGCTGGTTTTACTGCTGGTTCTACTGCTGGTTCTACTGCTCTCCACGCACCTGGACCAGTGAGGAGGCTGGTTCTGCTGCTGCTTGTACTGCTGGTTCTACCGCTGGTTTCACTGCTGGTTCTACTCTTGGTTCTACTGCTGGTTCTACTGCTGGTTACACTGCTGGTTCCACTGCTCTACACGCACCTGGACCAGTGAGGAGGCTGGTTCTGCTGCTGGTTGTACTGCTGGTTCTACTGCTGGTTCCGCTGCTGGTTTTACTGCTGGTTCTACTGCTGGTTCTACTGCTGGTTTTACTGCTGGTTCTACTGCTGGTTCTACTGCTCTCCACGCACCTGGACCAGTGAGGAGGCTGGTTCTGCTGCTGGTTGTACTGCTGGTTCTACCACTGGTTCTACCGCTGGTTCCGCTGCTGGTTTTACTGCTGGTTCTACTGCTGGTTCTACTGCTGGTTCTACTGCTGGTTCTACTGCTGGTTCCACTGCTGGTTCCACTGCTGGTTCCACTGCTGGTTCTACTGCTCTCCACGCACCTGCCCAGTGAGGAGGCTGGTTCTGCTGCTGGTTGTACTGCTGGTTCTACCACTGGTTCTACTGCTGGTTCCGCTGCTGGTTTTACTGCTGGTTCTACTGCTGGTTCTACTGCTGCTTCTGCTACTGCTTCTACTGCTGCTTCTACTGCTGGTTCCGCTACTGGTTCTACTGCTGGTTCCGCTGCTGGTTTTACTGCTGGTTCTACTGCTGGTTCTACTGCTGCTTCGGCTGCTGCTTCTACTGCTGGTTCCACTGCTGGTTCTACTGCTCTCCACGCACCTGGACCAGTGAGGAGGCTGGTTCTGCTGCTGCTTCTACTGCTGCTTCTACTGCTGGTTCCGTTAATGGTTCTACTGCTGCTTCTACTGCTGCTTCTACTGCTCTCCATGCACCTGGACCAGTAAGGAGGCTGGTTCTGCTGCTGGTTGTACTGCTGGTCCCGATGCTGGTTTTACTGCTGGTTCTAATGCTGGTTCCACTGCTGGTTCCGCTACTGGTTCTACTGCTTGTTCCCCTGCTGGTTCTACTGCTGGTTCTACTGCTCTCCACGCACCTGGACCAGTGAGGAGGCTGGTTCTGCTGCTGCTTGTACTGCTGGTTCTACCGCTGGTTTCACTGTTGGTTCTACTGCTGCTTCTACTGCTGCTTCTATGCTCTCCATGCACCTGGACCAGTAAAGAGGCTGGTTCTGCTGCTGGTTGTACTGCTGGTCCCGATGCTGGTTTTACTGCTGGTTCTAATGCTGGTTCCACTGCTGGTTTTACTGCTGGTTCTAATGCTGGTTCCACTGCTGGTTTTACTGTTCTCCACGCACCTGGACCAGTAAGAAGGCTGGTTCTGCTGCTGGTTGTACTGCTGGTTCTACCACTGGTTCCACTGCTGGTTCTATTGCTGGTTGTACTGCTGGTTCTACCACTGGTTCCGATGCTGGTTTTACTGCTGGTTCTAATGCTGGTTCCACTGCTGGTTCCACTGCTGCTTCTACTGCTGGTTCCGCTACTGGTTCTACTGCTGGTTCCCCTGCTGGTTCTACTGCTGGTTCTACTGCTCTCCACGCACCTGGACCAGTGAGGAGGCTGGTTCTGCTGCTGGTTGTACTGCTGGTTCTACCACTGGTTCTACCGCTGGTTCCGCTGCTGGTTTTACTGCTGGTTCTACTGCTGGTTCCGCTACTGGTTCTACTGCTGCTTCTACTGCTCTCCATGCACCTGGACCAGTAAGGAGGCTGGTTCTGCTGCTGGTTTTACTGCTGGTTCTACTGCTGGTTCCACTGCTGGTTCTACTGCTCTCCACGCACCTGCCCAGTGAGGAGGCTGGTTCTGCTGCTGGTTGTACTGCTGGTTCTACCACTGGTTCTACTGCTGGTTCCGCTGCTGGTTTTACTGCTGGTTCTACTGCTGGTTCTACTGCTGCTTCTGCTGCTGCTTCTACTGCTGCTTCTACTGCTGGTTCCGCTACTGGTTCTACTGCTGCTTCTACTGCTGCTTCTACTGCTCTCCATGCACCTGGACCAGTAAGGAGGCTGGTTCTGCTGCTGGTTGTACTGCTGGTCCCGATGCTGGTTTTACTGCTGGTTCTAATGCTGGTTCCACTGCTGGTTCTACTGCTGCTTCTACTGCTGGTTCCGCTACTGGTTCTACTGCTGGTTCCCCTGCTGGTTCTACTGCTGGTTCTACTGCTCTCCACGCACCTGGACCAGTGAGGAGGCTAGTTCTGCTGCTGCTTGTACTGCTGGTTCTACCGCTGGTTTCACTGTTGGTTCTACTGCTGGTTCTACTGCTGCTTCTACTGCTGCTTCTACTGCTCTCCATGCACCTGGACCAGTAAGGAGGCTGGTTCTGCTGCTGGTTGTACTGCTGGTCCCGATGCTGGTTTTACTGTTGGTTCTAATGCTGGTTCCACTGCTGGTTCTACTGCTGCTTCTACTGCTGGTTCCGCTACTGGTTCTACTGCTGGTTCCCCTGCTGGTTCTACTGCTGGTTCTACTGCTCTCCACGCACCTGGACCAGTGAGGAGGCTGGTTCTGCTGCTGCTTGTACTGCTGGTTCTACCGCTGGTTTCACTGTTGGTTCTACTGCTGGTTCCACTGCTGGTTTTACTGCTCTCCATGCACCTGGACCAGTAAGAAGGCTGGTTCTGCTGCTGGTTGTACTGCTGGTTCTACCACTGGTTCCACTGCTGGTTCTACTGCTGGTTCTACTGCTCTCCACGCACCTGGACCAGTAAGGAGGCTGGTTCTGCTGCTGGTTGTACTGCTGGTTCTACCACTGGTTCCGATGCTGGTTTTACTGCTGGTTCTAATGCTGGTTCCACTGCTGCTTCTACTGCTGGTTCCGCTACTGGTTCTACTGCTGGTTCCCCTGCTGGTTCTACTGCTGGTTCTACTGCTCTCCACGCACCTGGACCAGTGAGGAGGCTGGTTCTGCTGCTGGTTGTACTGCTGGTTCTACCACTAGTTCTACCGCTGGTTCCGCTGCTGGTTTTACTGCTGGTTCTACTGCTGGTTCCGCTAATGGTTCTACTGCTGCTTCTACTGCTCTCCATGCACCTGGACCAGTGAGGAGGCTGGTTCTGCTGCTGCTTCTACTGCTGCTTCTACTGCTGGTTCCGCTAATGGTTCTACTGCTGCTTCTACTGCTCTCCACGCACCTGGACCAGTAAGAAGGCTGGTTCTGCTGCTGGTTGTACTGCTGGTTCTACCACTGGTTCCAATGCTGGTTCTAATGCTGGTTCTAATGCTGGTTCCACTGCTGGTTCCGCTACTGGTTCTACTGCTGGTTCCCTGCTGGTTCTACTGCTGGTTCTACTGCTGGTTCCGCTAATGGTTCTACTGCTGCTTCTACTGCTCTCCACGCACCTGGACCAGTAAGAAGGCTGTTTCTGCTGCTGGTTGTACTGCTGGTTCTACCACTGGTTCCAATGCTGGTTCTAATGCTGGTTCTAATGCTGGTTCCACTGCTGGTTCCGCTACTGGTTCTACTGCTGGTTCCCTGCTGGTTCTACTGCTGGTTCTACTGCTCTCCACGCACGTGGACCAGTAAGGAGGCTGGTTCTGCTGCTGGTTGTACTGCTGATTCTACCACTGGTTCTGATGCTGGTTTTACTGCTGGTTCTAATGCTGGTTCCACTGCTGGTTCTACTGCTGCTTCTACCGCTGGTTTCACTGCTGGTTCTACTGTTGGTTCTACTGCTGGTTCCACTGCTGGTTCTACTGCTCTCCACGCACCTGGACCAGTGAGGAGGCTGGTTCTGCTGCTGGTTGTACTGCTGGTTCTACCACTGGTTCTACCGCTGGTTCCGCTGCTGGTTTTACTGCTGGTTCCCCTGCTGGTTCTACTGCTGGTTCTACTGCTCTCCACGCACCTGGACCAGTGAGAAGGCTGGTTCTGCTGCTGGTTGTACTGCTGGTTCTACCACTGGTTCTACTGCTGGTTCCGCTGCTGGTTTTACTGCTGGTTCTACTGCTGCTTCGGCTGCTGCTTCTACTGCTGGTTCCACTGCTGGTTCTACTGCTCTCCACGCACCTGGACCAGTGAGGAGGCTGGTTCTGCTGCTGCTTCTACTGCTGCTTCTACTGCTGGTTCCGCTAATGGTTCTACTGCTGCTTCTACTGCTCTCCATGCACCTGGACCAGTAAGGAGGCTGGTTCTGCTGCTGGTTGTACTGCTGGTTCTACCACTGGTTCCGATGCTGGTTCTAATGCTGGTTCTAATGCTGGTTCCACTGCTGGTTCCGCTACTGGTTCTACTGCTGGTTCCCTGCTGGTTCTACTGCTGGTTCTACTGCTCTCCACGCACCTGGACCAGTGAGGAGGCTGGTTCTGCTGCTGCTTGTACTGCTGGTTCTACCGCTGGTTTCACTGCTGGTTCTACTCTTGGTTCTACTGCTGGTTCTACTGCTGGTTACACTGCTGGTTCCACTGCTCTACACGCACCTGGACCAGTGAGGAGGCTGGTTCTGCTGCTGGTTGTACTGCTGGTTCTGCCACTGGTTCTACTGCTGGTTCCGCTGCTGGTTTTACTGCTGGTTCTACTGCTGGTTCTACTGCTGGTTTTACTGCTGGTTCTACTGCTGGTTCTACTGCTCTCCACGCACCTGGACCAGTGAGGAGGCTGGTTCTGCTGCTGCTTGTACTGCTGGTTCTACCGCTGGTTTCACTGCTGGTTCTACTCTTGGTTCTACTGCTGGTTCTACTGCTGGTTACACTGCTGGTTCCACTGCTCTACACGCACCTGGACCAGTGAGGAGGCTGGTTCTGCTGCTGGTTGTACTGCTGGTTCTACTGCTGGTTCCGCTGCTGGTTTTACTGCTGGTTCTACTGCTGGTTCTACTGCTGGTTTTACTGCTGGTTCTACTGCTGGTTCTACTGCTCTCCACGCACCTGGACCAGTGAGGAGGCTGGTTCTGCTGCTGGTTGTACTGCTGGTTCTACCACTGGTTCTACCGCTGGTTCCGCTGCTGGTTTTACTGCTGGTTCTACTGCTGGTTCCACTGCTGGTTCCACTGCTGGTTCCACTGCTGGTTCTACTGCTCTCCACGCACCTGCCCAGTGAGGAGGCTGGTTCTGCTGCTGGTTGTACTGCTGGTTCTACCACTGGTTCTACTGCTGGTTCCGCTGCTGGTTTTACTGCTGGTTCTACTGCTGGTTCTACTGCTGCTTCTGCTACTGCTTCTACTGCTGCTTCTACTGCTGGTTCCGCTACTGGTTCTACTGCTGGTTCCGCTGCTGGTTTTACTGCTGGTTCTACTGCTGGTTCTACTGCTGCTTCGGCTGCTGCTTCTACTGCTGGTTCCACTGCTGGTTCTACTGCTCTCCACGCACCTGGACCAGTGAGGAGGCTGGTTCTGCTGCTGCTTCTACTGCTGCTTCTACTGCTGGTTCCGTTAATGGTTCTACTGCTGCTTCTACTGCTGCTTCTACTGCTCTCCATGCACCTGGACCAGTAAGGAGGCTGGTTCTGCTGCTGGTTGTACTGCTGGTCCCGATGCTGGTTTTACTGCTGGTTCTAATGCTGGTTCCACTGCTGGTTCCGCTACTGGTTCTACTGCTTGTTCCCCTGCTGGTTCTACTGCTGGTTCTACTGCTCTCCACGCACCTGGACCAGTGAGGAGGCTGGTTCTGCTGCTGCTTGTACTGCTGGTTCTACCGCTGGTTTCACTGTTGGTTCTACTGCTGCTTCTACTGCTGCTTCTATGCTCTCCATGCACCTGGACCAGTAAAGAGGCTGGTTCTGCTGCTGGTTGTACTGCTGGTCCCGATGCTGGTTTTACTGCTGGTTCTAATGCTGGTTCCACTGCTGGTTTTACTGCTGGTTCTAATGCTGGTTCCACTGCTGGTTTTACTGTTCTCCACGCACCTGGACCAGTAAGAAGGCTGGTTCTGCTGCTGGTTGTACTGCTGGTTCTACCACTGGTTCCACTGCTGGTTCTATTGCTGGTTGTACTGCTGGTTCTACCACTGGTTCCGATGCTGGTTTTACTGCTGGTTCTAATGCTGGTTCCACTGCTGGTTCCACTGCTGCTTCTACTGCTGGTTCCGCTACTGGTTCTACTGCTGGTTCCCCTGCTGGTTCTACTGCTGGTTCTACTGCTCTCCACGCACCTGGACCAGTGAGGAGGCTGGTTCTGCTGCTGGTTGTACTGCTGGTTCTACCACTGGTTCTACCGCTGGTTCCGCTGCTGGTTTTACTGCTGGTTCTACTGCTGGTTCCGCTACTGGTTCTACTGCTGCTTCTACTGCTCTCCATGCACCTGGACCAGTAAGGAGGCTGGTTCTGCTGCTGGTTTTACTGCTGGTTCTACTGCTGGTTCCACTGCTGGTTCTACTGCTCTCCACGCACCTGCCCAGTGAGGAGGCTGGTTCTGCTGCTGGTTGTACTGCTGGTTCTACCACTGGTTCTACTGCTGGTTCCGCTGCTGGTTTTACTGCTGGTTCTACTGCTGGTTCTACTGCTGCTTCTGCTGCTGCTTCTACTGCTGCTTCTACTGCTGGTTCCGCTACTGGTTCTACTGCTGCTTCTACTGCTGCTTCTACTGCTCTCCATGCACCTGGACCAGTAAGGAGGCTGGTTCTGCTGCTGGTTGTACTGCTGGTCCCGATGCTGGTTTTACTGCTGGTTCTAATGCTGGTTCCACTGCTGGTTCTACTGCTGCTTCTACTGCTGGTTCCGCTACTGGTTCTACTGCTGGTTCCCCTGCTGGTTCTACTGCTGGTTCTACTGCTCTCCACGCACCTGGACCAGTGAGGAGGCTAGTTCTGCTGCTGCTTGTACTGCTGGTTCTACCGCTGGTTTCACTGTTGGTTCTACTGCTGGTTCTACTGCTGCTTCTACTGCTGCTTCTACTGCTCTCCATGCACCTGGACCAGTAAGGAGGCTGGTTCTGCTGCTGGTTGTACTGCTGGTCCCGATGCTGGTTTTACTGTTGGTTCTAATGCTGGTTCCACTGCTGGTTCTACTGCTGCTTCTACTGCTGGTTCCGCTACTGGTTCTACTGCTGGTTCCCCTGCTGGTTCTACTGCTGGTTCTACTGCTCTCCACGCACCTGGACCAGTGAGGAGGCTGGTTCTGCTGCTGCTTGTACTGCTGGTTCTACCGCTGGTTTCACTGTTGGTTCTACTGCTGGTTCCACTGCTGGTTTTACTGCTCTCCATGCACCTGGACCAGTAAGAAGGCTGGTTCTGCTGCTGGTTGTACTGCTGGTTCTACCACTGGTTCCACTGCTGGTTCTACTGCTGGTTCTACTGCTCTCCACGCACCTGGACCAGTAAGGAGGCTGGTTCTGCTGCTGGTTGTACTGCTGGTTCTACCACTGGTTCCGATGCTGGTTTTACTGCTGGTTCTAATGCTGGTTCCACTGCTGCTTCTACTGCTGGTTCCGCTACTGGTTCTACTGCTGGTTCCCCTGCTGGTTCTACTGCTGGTTCTACTGCTCTCCACGCACCTGGACCAGTGAGGAGGCTGGTTCTGCTGCTGGTTGTACTGCTGGTTCTACCACTAGTTCTACCGCTGGTTCCGCTGCTGGTTTTACTGCTGGTTCCGCTAATGGTTCTACTGCTGCTTCTACTGCTCTCCACGCACCTGGACCAGTAAGAAGGCTGTTTCTGCTGCTGGTTGTACTGCTGGTTCTACCACTGGTTCCAATGCTGGTTCTAATGCTGGTTCTAATGCTGGTTCCACTGCTGGTTCCGCTACTGGTTCTACTGCTGGTTCCCTGCTGGTTCTACTGCTGGTTCTACTGCTCTCCACGCACGTGGACCAGTAAGGAGGCTGGTTCTGCTGCTGGTTGTACTGCTGATTCTACCACTGGTTCTGATGCTGGTTTTACTGCTGGTTCTAATGCTGGTTCCACTGCTGGTTCTACTGCTGCTTCTACCGCTGGTTTCACTGCTGGTTCTACTGTTGGTTCTACTGCTGGTTCCACTGCTGGTTCTACTGCTCTCCACGCACCTGGACCAGTGAGGAGGCTGGTTCTGCTGCTGGTTGTACTGCTGGTTCTACCACTGGTTCTACCGCTGGTTCCGCTGCTGGTTTTACTGCTGGTTCCCCTGCTGGTTCTACTGCTGGTTCTACTGCTCTCCACGCACCTGGACCAGTGAGAAGGCTGGTTCTGCTGCTGGTTGTACTGCTGGTTCTACCACTGGTTCTACTGCTGGTTCCGCTGCTGGTTTTACTGCTGGTTCTACTGCTGCTTCGGCTGCTGCTTCTACTGCTGGTTCCACTGCTGGTTCTACTGCTCTCCACGCACCTGGACCAGTGAGGAGGCTGGTTCTGCTGCTGCTTCTACTGCTGCTTCTACTGCTGGTTCCGCTAATGGTTCTACTGCTGCTTCTACTGCTCTCCATGCACCTGGACCAGTAAGGAGGCTGGTTCTGCTGCTGGTTGTACTGCTGGTTCTACCACTGGTTCCGATGCTGGTTCTAATGCTGGTTCTAATGCTGGTTCCACTGCTGGTTCCGCTACTGGTTCTACTGCTGGTTCCCTGCTGGTTCTACTGCTGGTTCTACTGCTCTCCACGCACCTGGACCAGTGAGGAGGCTGGTTCTGCTGCTGCTTGTACTGCTGGTTCTACCGCTGGTTTCACTGCTGGTTCTACTCTTGGTTCTACTGCTGGTTCTACTGCTGGTTACACTGCTGGTTCCACTGCTCTACACGCACCTGGACCAGTGAGGAGGCTGGTTCTGCTGCTGGTTGTACTGCTGGTTCTACCACTGGTTCTACTGCTGGTTCCGCTGCTGGTTTTACTGCTGGTTCTACTGCTGGTTCTACTGCTGGTTTTACTGCTGGTTCTACTGCTGGTTCTACTGCTCTCCACGCACCTGGACCAGTGAGGAGGCTGGTTCTGCTGCTGCTTGTACTGCTGGTTCTACCGCTGGTTTCACTGCTGGTTCTACTCTTGGTTCTACTGCTGGTTCTACTGCTGGTTACACTGCTGGTTCCACTGCTCTACACGCACCTGGACCAGTGAGGAGGCTGGTTCTGCTGCTGGTTGTACTGCTGGTTCTACTGCTGGTTCCGCTGCTGGTTTTACTGCTGGTTCTACTGCTGGTTCTACTGCTGGTTTTACTGCTGGTTCTACTGCTGGTTCTACTGCTCTCCACGCACCTGGACCAGTGAGGAGGCTGGTTCTGCTGCTGGTTGTACTGCTGGTTCTACCACTGGTTCTACCGCTGGTTCCGCTGCTGGTTTTACTGCTGGTTCTACTGCTGGTTCCACTGCTGGTTCCACTGCTGGTTCCACTGCTGGTTCTACTGCTCTCCACGCACCTGCCCAGTGAGGAGGCTGGTTCTGCTGCTGGTTGTACTGCTGGTTCTACCACTGGTTCTACTGCTGGTTCCGCTGCTGGTTTTACTGCTGGTTCTACTGCTGGTTCTACTGCTGCTTCTGCTACTGCTTCTACTGCTGCTTCTACTGCTGGTTCCGCTACTGGTTCTACTGCTGGTTCCGCTGCTGGTTTTACTGCTGGTTCTACTGCTGGTTCTACTGCTGCTTCGGCTGCTGCTTCTACTGCTGGTTCCACTGCTGGTTCTACTGCTCTCCACGCACCTGGACCAGTGAGGAGGCTGGTTCTGCTGCTGCTTCTACTGCTGCTTCTACTGCTGGTTCCGTTAATGGTTCTACTGCTGCTTCTACTGCTGCTTCTACTGCTCTCCATGCACCTGGACCAGTAAGGAGGCTGGTTCTGCTGCTGGTTGTACTGCTGGTCCCGATGCTGGTTTTACTGCTGGTTCTAATGCTGGTTCCACTGCTGGTTCCGCTACTGGTTCTACTGCTTGTTCCCCTGCTGGTTCTACTGCTGGTTCTACTGCTCTCCACGCACCTGGACCAGTGAGGAGGCTGGTTCTGCTGCTGCTTGTACTGCTGGTTCTACCGCTGGTTTCACTGTTGGTTCTACTGCTGCTTCTACTGCTGCTTCTATGCTCTCCATGCACCTGGACCAGTAAAGAGGCTGGTTCTGCTGCTGGTTGTACTGCTGGTCCCGATGCTGGTTTTACTGCTGGTTCTAATGCTGGTTCCACTGCTGGTTTTACTGCTGGTTCTAATGCTGGTTCCACTGCTGGTTTTACTGTTCTCCACGCACCTGGACCAGTAAGAAGGCTGGTTCTGCTGCTGGTTGTACTGCTGGTTCTACCACTGGTTCCACTGCTGGTTCTATTGCTGGTTGTACTGCTGGTTCTACCACTGGTTCCGATGCTGGTTTTACTGCTGGTTCTAATGCTGGTTCCACTGCTGGTTCCACTGCTGCTTCTACTGCTGGTTCCGCTACTGGTTCTACTGCTGGTTCCCCTGCTGGTTCTACTGCTGGTTCTACTGCTCTCCACGCACCTGGACCAGTGAGGAGGCTGGTTCTGCTGCTGGTTGTACTGCTGGTTCTACCACTGGTTCTACCGCTGGTTCCGCTGCTGGTTTTACTGCTGGTTCTACTGCTGGTTCCGCTACTGGTTCTACTGCTGCTTCTACTGCTCTCCATGCACCTGGACCAGTAAGGAGGCTGGTTCTGCTGCTGGTTTTACTGCTGGTTCTACTGCTGGTTCCACTGCTGGTTCTACTGCTCTCCACGCACCTGCCCAGTGAGGAGGCTGGTTCTGCTGCTGGTTGTACTGCTGGTTCTACCACTGGTTCTACTGCTGGTTCCGCTGCTGGTTTTACTGCTGGTTCTACTGCTGGTTCTACTGCTGCTTCTGCTGCTGCTTCTACTGCTGCTTCTACTGCTGGTTCCGCTACTGGTTCTACTGCTGCTTCTACTGCTGCTTCTACTGCTCTCCATGCACCTGGACCAGTAAGGAGGCTGGTTCTGCTGCTGGTTGTACTGCTGGTCCCGATGCTGGTTTTACTGCTGGTTCTAATGCTGGTTCCACTGCTGGTTCTACTGCTGCTTCTACTGCTGGTTCCGCTACTGGTTCTACTGCTGGTTCCCCTGCTGGTTCTACTGCTGGTTCTACTGCTCTCCACGCACCTGGACCAGTGAGGAGGCTAGTTCTGCTGCTGCTTGTACTGCTGGTTCTACCGCTGGTTTCACTGTTGGTTCTACTGCTGGTTCTACTGCTGCTTCTACTGCTGCTTCTACTGCTCTCCATGCACCTGGACCAGTAAGGAGGCTGGTTCTGCTGCTGGTTGTACTGCTGGTCCCGATGCTGGTTTTACTGTTGGTTCTAATGCTGGTTCCACTGCTGGTTCTACTGCTGCTTCTACTGCTGGTTCCGCTACTGGTTCTACTGCTGGTTCCCCTGCTGGTTCTACTGCTGGTTCTACTGCTCTCCACGCACCTGGACCAGTGAGGAGGCTGGTTCTGCTGCTGCTTGTACTGCTGGTTCTACCGCTGGTTTCACTGTTGGTTCTACTGCTGGTTCTACTGCTGGTTCCACTGCTGGTTTTACTGCTCTCCATGCACCTGGACCAGTAAGAAGGCTGGTTCTGCTGCTGGTTGTACTGCTGGTTCTACCACTGGTTTCACTGCTGGTTCTACTGCTGGTTCTACTGCTCTCCACGCACCTGGACCAGTAAGGAGGCTGGTTCTGCTGCTGGTTGTACTGCTGGTTCTACCACTGGTTCCGATGCTGGTTTTACTGCTGGTTCTAATGCTGGTTCCACTGCTGCTTCTACTGCTGGTTCCGCTACTGGTTCTACTGCTGGTTCCCCTGCTGGTTCTACTGCTGGTTCTACTGCTCTCCACGCACCTGGACCAGTGAGGAGGCTGGTTCTGCTGCTGGTTGTACTGCTGGTTCTACCACTAGTTCTACCGCTGGTTCCGCTGCTGGTTTTACTGCTGGTTCTACTGCTGGTTCCGCTAATGGTTCTACTGCTGCTTCTACTGCTCTCCATGCACCTGGACCAGTGAGGAGGCTGGTTCTGCTGCTGCTTCTACTGCTGCTTCTACTGCTGGTTCCGCTAATGGTTCTACTGCTGCTTCTACTGCTCTCCACGCACCTGGACCAGTAAGAAGGCTGGTTCTGCTGCTGGTTGTACTGCTGGTTCTACCACTGGTTCCAATGCTGGTTCTAATGCTGGTTCTAATGCTGGTTCCACTGCTGGTTCCGCTACTGGTTCTACTGCTGGTTCCCTGCTGGTTCTACTGCTGGTTCCGCTAATGGTTCTACTGCTGCTCTCCACGCACCTGGACCAGTAAGAAGGCTGTTTCTGCTGCTGGTTGTACTGCTGGTTCTACCACTGGTTCCAATGCTGGTTCTAATGCTGGTTCTAATGCTGGTTCCACTGCTGGTTCCGCTACTGGTTCTACTGCTGGTTCCCTGCTGGTTCTACTGCTGGTTCTACTGCTCTCCACGCACCTGGACCAGTAAGGAGGCTGGTTCTGCTGCTGGTTGTACTGCTGGTTCTACCACTGGTTCTGATGCTGGTTTTACTGCTGGTTCTAATGCTGGTTCCACTGCTGGTTCTACTGCTGCTTCTACCGCTGGTTTCACTGCTGGTTCTACTGTTGGTTCTACTGCTGGTTCCACTGCTGGTTCTACTGCTCTCCACGCACCTGGAGCAGTGAGGAGGCTGGTTCTGCTGCTGGTTGTACTGCTGGTTCCACTGTGGGTTTTACTGCTCTACACGTACCTGGACCAGTGAAGAGGCTGGTTCTGCTGCTGGTTCTACTGTTGGTTCTACTGCTGGTTCCGCTGCTGGTTCTACTGCTGGTTCTACTGGTTCTGACCCTTATCACGGGGGCACCACAAGGCTGTGTCCTGACTCCTGAGTCCCTTCCTGAGTCCCTTCCCTCGCCTCCTCTTCGGGGAGGGTAAATATCTAACAGCAAGCTGGGACAGGCTCCACCCACTCCCGTGAAACGCAAAGCGGGGAAGCGGAGGAAGATGGATGGATGGATGGATGGGTTCGTTGATCACTTTATTTTGATGGAATGATGGTTACTTTAATTTTGAAAGGTGTGGCAGGAAGTGCTTCGCGGTGGGCGGGCCAGTGAGTGCCGTAGTGAACGCCCTGCGGCCGAGAGACCAGCAGCACTCGGAGAGCGTCCGGCCCAACGTTCGTGACTTTCTACTCGGTTGCGGTGCGCGCGGAGACCCGACTCATGGCTGCGTGTCCTGCTGGCTCGCTTCTGCTGGTTCTGCTGGTTCTGCTGGTTCCGCTGGAAGGTAACGGACCGCCTAGGCACCGAGTAACGGTTCTCTGTGTTGGTAACGTGGGTTATTCCGTTACGGGGTTCCGTGCTTTGTGCTGACGGGCCTTGTCAGGCGGTGAAAATCTGCATGAGATTTGTTGAGCAGATGCGCGTTCCCCGCTAGCCCCCCTGCGCGCCCCCTGCGGCCCCTCCCTCCATCAGCACCATCCAGACAACAAGCGGCCCTGAGCATCCTATTGTGCTGTCAGGAAACAATGTGGAGGCGTGAAGCGAGCAGGGGGGGGGGGGTAGAGCGGCCCAGTGCTGGTGCTCTGATGCTCATCTCTGGCAGGACCCCCTGCAGGAGGGGGCTGGACCGCAATGCTGGATCAGCTGCTACGTGCTAGCATGAGTTCAGTGTGTCTGAGACAATGGAGAGATTTCTATCATGCTGTCCTCATCTTCTATCACGCTGTCCTAGTCTTCTATCTTCTATGTCCTCGTCTATCATGCTGTCCTCGTCTTCTATCATGCTGTCCTAGTCTTCTATCATGCTGTCCTAGTCGTCTATCATGCTGTCCTTGCCTTCTATCATGCTGTCCTTGTCTTCCATCATGCTGTCCTAGTCTTCTATCATGCTGTCCTAGTCTTCTATCATGCTGTCCTCGTCTATCATGCTGTCCTCGTCTGTCATGCTGTCCTAGTCTTCTATCATGCTGTCCTTGTCCTCTATCATGCTGTCCTAGTCTTCTATCATGCTGTCCTCGTCTTCTATCATGCTGTCCTAGTCTTCTATCATGCTGTCCTAGTCTTCTATCATGCTGTCCTCGTCCTCTATCATGCTGTCCTAGTCTTCTATCATGCTGTCCTCGTCCTCTATCATGCTGTCCTAGTCTTCTATCATGCTGTCCTAGTCTTCTATCATGCTGTCCTAGTCGTCTATCATGCTGTCCTTGTCTTCTATCATGCTGTCCTTGTCTTCTATCATGCTGTCCTAGTCTTCTATCACGCTGTCCTAGTCTTCTATCACGCTGTCCTCGTCTTCTATCACGCTGTCCTAGTCTTCTATCATGCTGTCCTCATCTTCTATCACGCTGTCCTAGTCTTCTATCACGCTGTCCTAGTCTTCTATCACGCTGTCCTCATCTTCTATCATGCTGTCCTCGTCTTCTATCATGCTGTCCTCATCTTCTATCATGCTGTCCTCGTCTTCTATCACGCTGTCCTCGTCTTCTATCACGCTGTCCTCATCTTCTATCATGCTGTCCTCATCTTCTATCACACTGTCCTAGTCTTCTATCACGCTGTCCTTGTCTTCTATCATGCTGTCCTCATCTTCTATCACGCTGTCCTAGTCTTCTATCACGCTATCCTCGTCTTCTATCACGCTGTCCTAGTCTTCTATCACGCTGTCCTCGTCTTCTATCACGCTGTCCTAGTCTTCTATCATGCTGTCCTAGTCTATCAGGCTGTCCTAGTCTTCTATCATGCTGTCCTAGTCTATCACGCTGTCCTAGTCTTCTATCATGCTGTCCTTGTCTTCTATCATGCTGTCCTTGTCTTCTATCACGCTGTCCTTGTCTTCTATCATGCTGTCCTTGTCTTCTATCATGCTGTCCTAGTCTTCTATCATGCTGTCCTTGTCTTCTATCACGCTGTCCTAGTCTTCTATCATGCTGTCCTCATCTTCTATCACGCTGTCTTAGTCTTCTATCATGCTGTCCTCGTCTTCTATCATGCTGTCCTAGTCTTCTATCATGCTGTCCTCATCTTATATCACGCTGTCTTAGTCTTCTATCATGCTGTCCTCGTCTTCTATCATGCTGTCCTCGTCTTCTATCACGCTGTCCTAGTCTTCTATCACGCTGTCCTAGTCTTCTATCATGCTGTCCTAGTCGTCTGTCACGCTGTCCTTGTCTTCTATCATGCTTTCCTAGTCGTCTATCATGCTGTCCTCGTCTATCATGCTGTCCTCGTCTTCTATCACGCTGTCCTAGTCTTCTATCATGCTGTCCTAGTCGTCTATCATGCTGTCCTTGTCTTCTATCATGCTGTCCTTGTCTTCTATCATGCTGTCCTAGTCTTCTATCATGCTGTCCTAGTCTTCTATCATGCTGTCCTCGTCTATCATGCTGTCCTCGTCTGTCATGCTGTCCTAGTCTTCTATCATGCTGTCCTTGTCCTCTATCACGCTGTCCTAGTCTTCTATCACGCTGTCCTAGTCTTCTATCACGCTGTCCTAGTCTTCTATCATGCTGTCCTAGTCTTCTATCACGCTGTTCTCGTCCTCTATCATGCTGTCCTAGTCTTCTATCATGCTGTCCTCGTCCTCTATCATGCTGTCCTAGTCTTCTATCATGCTGTCCTCGTCCTCTATCATGCTGTCCTAGTCTTCTATCATGCTGTCCTAGTCTTCTATCATGCGGTCCTAGTCGTCTATCATGCTGTCCTTGTCTTCTATCATGCTGTCCTTGTCTTCTATCATGCTGTCCTCGTCTTCTATCATGCTGTCTTAGTCTTCTATCATGCTGTCCTCATCTTCTATCACGCTGTCCTAGTCTTCTATCACGCTGTCCTCATCTTCTATCAGGCTGTCCTTGTCTTCTATCATGCTGTCCTAGTCTTCTATCATGCTGTCCTCGTCTTCTATCACGCTGTCCTCGTCTTCTATCACGCTGTCCTCGTCTTCTATCACGCTGTCCTCATCTTCTATCATGCTGTCCTCATCTTCTATCACGCTGTCCTAGTCTTCTATCACGCTGTCCTAGTCTTCTATCACGCTGTCCTCATCTTCTATCATGCTGTCCTCGTCTTCTATCATGCTGTCCTCATCTTCTATCATGCTGTCCTCATCTTCTATCATGCTGTCCTCATCTTCTATCACGCTGTCCTCGTCTTCTATCATGCTGTCCTCATCTTCTATCACGCTGTCCTAGTCTTCTATCATGCTGTCCTCATCTTCTATCACGCTGTCCTAGTCTTCTATCACGCTGTCCTAGTCTTCTATCACGCTGTCCTCATCTTCTATCATGCTGTCCTCGTCTTCTATCATGCTGTCCTCATCTTCTATCACGCTGTCCTCGTCTTCTATCACGCTGTCCTCGTCTTCTATCACGCTGTCCTCATCTTCTATCATGCTGTCCTCATCTTCTATCACACTGTCCTAGTCTTCTATCACGCTGTCCTTGTCTTCTATCATGCTGTCCTCATCTTCTATCACGCTGTCCTAGTCTTCTATCACGCTATCCTCGTCTTCTATCACGCTGTCCTAGTCTTCTATCACGCTGTCCTCGTCTTCTATCACGCTGTCCTAGTCTTCTATCATGCTGTCCTAGTCTATCACGCTGTCCTAGTCTTCTATCATGCTGTCCTCGTCTTCTATCATGCTGTCCTAGTCTTCTATCACGCTGTCCTTGTCTTCTATCATGCTGTCCTTGTCTTCTATCATGCTGTCCTAGTCTTCTATCATGCTGTCCTTGTCTTCTATCACGCTGTCCTAGTCTTCTATCATGCTGTCCTCATCTTCTATCACGCTGTCTTAGTCTTCTATCATGCTGTCCTCGTCTTCTATCATGCTGTCCTAGTCTTCTATCATGCTGTCCTCATCTTCTATCACGCTGTCTTAGTCTTCTATCATGCTGTCCTCGTCTTCTATCATGCTGTCCTAGTCTTCTATCATGCTGTCCTCGTCTTCTATCACGCTGTCCTAGTCTTCTATCACGCTGTCCTAGTCTTCTATCATGCTGTCCTAGTCGTCTATCATGCTGTCCTCGTCTATCATGCTGTCCTCGTCTTCTATCACGCTGTCCTAGTCTTCTATCATGCTGTCCTAGTCGTCTATCATGCTGTCCTTGTCTTCTATCATGCTGTCCTTGTCTTATATCATGCTGTCCTAGTCTTCTATCATGCTGTCCTTGTCTTCTATCACGCTGTCCTAGTCTTCTATCATGCTGTCCTCATCTTCTATCACGCTGTCTTAGTCTTCTATCATGCTGTCCTCGTCTTCTATCATGCTGTCCTAGTCTTCTATCATGCTGTCCTCATCTTCTATCACGCTGTCTTAGTCTTCTATCATGCTGTCCTCGTCTTCTATCATGCTGTCCTAGTCTTCTATCATGCTGTCCTCATCTTCTATCACGCTGTCTTAGTCTTCTATCATGCTGTCCTCGTCTTCTATCACGCTGTCCTAGTCTTCTATCACGCTGTCCTAGTCTTCTATCATGCTGTCCTAGTCGTCTATCATGCTGTCCTAGTCTTCTATCATGCTGTCCTCGTCCTCTATCATGCTGTCCTAGTCTTCTATCATGCTGTCCTAGTCTATCATGCTGTCCTAGTCTTCTATCATGCTGTCCTAGTCTTCTATCATGCTGTCCTCGTCCTCTATCATGCTGTCCTCGTCCTCTATCATGCTGTCCTAGTCTTCTATCATGCTGTCCTAGTCTATCATGCTGTCCTAGTCTTCTATCATGCTGTCCTAGTCTTCTATCATGCTGTCCTCGTCCTCTATCATGCTGTCCTAGTCTTCTATCATGCTGTCCTCGTCCTCTATCATGCTGTCCTAGTCTATCATGCTGTCCTAGTCTTCTATCATTTCTGTCCCATACGTGGGTAACGCCGTGTCTTTACTGTGTCGTGTAACTACTGTCTTATAACATGTCAGTAACATCTTAACAGTGTTAGTAATCGTTTTACTAACACTGTTGTAAAGTGGTCTGTTGTAAAGTGTCCTCTTCTGTCCCCTGACCCTTAGTCCTGGCTCAGGATTTCCATCTGGACGATGCTCTGGATGGCGGAGATGGTAAGGACACCAGAACACAAGTCCAACACCAGGTCAACATCTGGGATTCTCATCAATTGAGGGACAGTTTTAGCCAATCAGAGCCCCAGCTCGTCCTCACCCAATGAGGAGGGGGCATTGCATATCCTCCATCACCCCGAGCCGACGTAGTTTTGCTTCAGGATTATAAGACTCTAATGGGATTCATGTTTCACTTTGACAACAGAGACCCCGTCTCCAAAGCCCAAACGTCCTGCAGGAGGAGCAGGAGGAGCAGGAGGAGCAGGAGGAGCAGGAGGAGCAGGTAAGATCCACACAGTATCCACTGTAATAAGTTCATGGATAGATGGAAAGATAGATAGATAGATAGATAGTGTCACGGCCTAAGGCAGGTAAGAACCCAAATGCAAGGCGGGTGAGTGGGAGTCCAACATCAGGTTTATTGTTCGTTACCAGGGGGTCAGTCCAGAACAGCAGACGGAGCAGGTTAGGGGCAGGCGAAGGTCAAACGCCGGGCGGTCAGGCAGGTCAGGCAGACAGGTCCGAGGTGGGAGGCGAGCAGACGGGATTCCAAAACAGGGAAATAGTCCAGGTTTATAGAATGAAACAGTCCATGTTCACACAGGGAAATAGTCCAGGTTTATAGAATGAAACAGTCCATGTTCACACAGGGAAATAGTCCAGGTTTATAGAATGAAACAGTCCATGTTCAAACAGGGAAATAGTCCAGGTTTATAGAATGAAACAGTCCATGTTCAAACAGGGAAATAGTCCAGGTTTATAGAATGAAACAGTCCATGTTCACAAAGTTGTTTCTGTTTCATTTTTCTTTATTACTTCTAACTTACTAAAGCCCTGCGATAACATTTATCACTGACCTTTTGACCTCTACAGCTGTCCGTGACTTTGACCTGGCTGACGCCTTGGACCCCAACAATGACATTGGTGGCAAAGATAGGAACAAGGGTCAGGGAGGTGGGTTAGTGACAACATGGGCAAAATCTCCAAACAACTGGGAAATGTTCACAATAGAATTCTCCTTCATTTCATCAAATTGTAAATGTCCGTGTCTCAGTGCATCGGTCCAGTTAGCCTGCATTCAGCACGGATCCAAGTAAATAGATCTGATTGATCTAACTGTTGACGCCTCAGTCTAATGGCTGGTCTCTGTTCTGTTAGCTAGGCAATAAGACTGGGGGGCTGGACGCGAGGGACACTTCAATGGTCTGTCATGGTGACAAAGCATCTGAACATTTGGACTTGTAGTATATCACAATGCCAAAGGGACGAGCCACAGCCATTTATATGAGAAGATAGTTTTTAACAAATGAGTGAAGTGACTACTGGGATCGGCTCCAGCACGACCCGCGACCCGGTAACGGACAAAGGTCAGGAGGTGTTTCTGGAGAGATTTGAGCTTTTGTTGTGGTGAACTGTAAAACTGTTTTGCCAAATGATCTTAGAGTTCAGACAATGTAATTTCTGTTTCAAGAAATTAGCCAAACCATTGGAGGAAAACTGGAAGAAGGATTTCACCTGGAATCCCAGTCATTAAGTGTTGAATAGGAAAAGAGGAGTCTTTTTGTAGACAGTAGTGTAGGCTGGTGCCCCAGAACGTCTCAGTAGTTCAATGACTTGCTGATTAACGCTACACAATCCAGAGTGAGGCTGCTTCCACTGACCCACAACTGCAGGTCTAACACCTTCAAAGGGAAACAGCTTGAAAGCGAAAAGCCAAACCTTGGCCCAAAAAAGGTGTTTCTGATGAATGTGAAGCAGTTTCTGAAAACAAGCATTAATATCACAGGTTGTAATAAACAAGCTGGTGGACCCCAGCAGGGAGAGACAGAGGCAGGAGTAACCCCCCCCCTGTACTCATAAATACAAAAGGTACTACAGTATAACAGAAATGCAAACGGACTACACAAAAGAACTAAGGCTTGGGCTGGCTGAGGCCCCAGAAAACGCAACCCAAAGTACAGCCCAAACAAAAGCCTCAGTACTGAACTCTAGACAGCGGGCAGGCGCTGGACAAACACGAAAAACCCAAAATACAGCCAAAACAAAAGCCTCAGTATTAAACTCCAGGTGTTCAACCAACTCTCCTGCGGCCACATCCAGAATGCAAGACTTAGAAAAACAGTTAGAGAAGCAGATAACACAGGAGACCATGACAATAAACTTGAATAGCCAAAGCTAGGCTAGGCTAGGCTGATTCAGGTTGCCTTGAGAATACAACGAGATTTCAGGCACAGCGTTGAGCTGGAAAAGTATTGATCAGAAATGCATGTGAAGAGAGACACGGTACTGTCGGTATTTGGTGAGGGGTTCTGGTTCAGGTGGGGGGTTGGGGTTAGGTGGTGACATGGGATTGGCATTTAAAATAGTCAATGCAGCTCTGCCCTCAGTCCCCTCAATCCCTGCATACCTGAATAAACACCTCCACAGATTTAGTGACACCCACAGCCACAACACTAGAGGGAGCTCAAACAACAACCTGATTACCCCCTCCTATAGGACTAACATGGGTAAATCATCTTTTTACAATACTGCCCCCTAAGGGTGGAACTGTTTGACTCCTGCCCTCAAAACATGCACCTCTTTGGCCTCCTTCAAAACGGCCCTAAAAATACACCTTTCAGGGGGACAGAAACGGAGATTCTGACACTGAGCGACTCGTGGGGGTTGGGGTTGGGGTTGGGTGGTGACACTGAGCGACTCGTGGGGGTTGGGGTTGGGGTTGGGTGGTGACACTGAGCGACTCGTGGGGGTTGGGGTTGGGGTTGGGTGGTGACACTGAGCGACTCGTGGGGGTTGGGGTTGGGGTTGGGTGGTGACACTGAGCGACTCGTGGGGGTTGGGTTTGGGTGGTGACACTGAGCGACTCGTGGGGGTTGGGTGGTGACACTGAGCGACTCGTGGGGGTTGGGGTTGGGTGGTGACACTGAGCGACTCGTGGGGGTTGGGGTTGGGGTTGGGTGGTGACACTGAGCGACTCGTCGCCGTCTCCCCACGCCAAACCTCTGTTCATTTGAGCATTGCCCTCGAAGCTGCTGCTGCAGGCAATACACAATGAAAATAACCATTTCACTGACCTTCGGAAGACGGGCCCCACAGCGGGGCGATGGCAAGTCATCAATAACTGAATGAGAAACATGAGCCGTGAAATAACTCGGCTTCTCAGACGCTCCTCATCCTGAGGCTAAAGCACAGAAGGGGTTAATCTTCAGCACTCACTGTTCCGTTTGTTTCTCATCATCCTCATCATCAATGTTTCATTCCCCTCATTCCTTCAGTCCAATAACTCGTCTCAGGTTCTAAAGACTCATCACTGTTTGAGATGATATTATGGTCTGTAGTTGGACATGAATGAGCTGAATGTCTGCTGGGGGACGTCCTTCATCCTCCGTCTCCTCTTCAGGTGGATTTTCTGACAGCGATCTGATTGATGTGAGCAGAGATGATTCTTACAGACCTGACCAGGGCAAAGGTAATGTCCCCCTGGACAGTCCTTGCGTCAGCTTGTCTTCAGGAGGCTGACGCTGTTGTGTGGTTTGACAGGTGGTCGTCCCGGCGACAGAGACCACATCAACCAGCACGGCGACAACAGCGGTGCGTTTTCTCTCTTTGAAGGGCGTGCTCATTAGAACGGCAGGACGTTCTACCTGACTGTGTGCGTCTGTCTCCAGGGACGACAGCAGAGGTGGGCACCATCGCCGGGATTGTTAGCGCAGTTGCCATGGCGCTGATGGGAGCGGTCACCAGCTACATCTCTTATCAGAAGAAGAAACTGTGCTACAGTTTACAGCGTAAGGCTCGTTCTTCAGTCGCGTGGTCAGGGCGAATCACGCCTCAGCAGGAGCTGCCTCCATGAAGCGCGTCGACAGGGTCCGGTACAGGGGTCTGCTTCGGGTCCGGTAGAGGGGTCTGCTTCGGGTCCGGTACAGGGGTCTGCTTCGGGATGCGTGGGGTCCAGTAGAGGGGTCTGCTTTGGGATGCGTTGGGTCCGGTAGAGGGGTCTGCTTCGGGATGCGTTGGGTCTGGTACAGGGGTCTGCTTCGGGATGTGTCGGGTCCGGTACAGGGGTCTGCTTCGGGATGCGTCGGGTCCGGTACAGGGGTCTGCTTCGGGTCCGGTAGAGGGGTCTGCTTCGGGTCCGGTACAGGGGTCTGCTTCGGGTCCGGTACAGGGGTCTGCTTTGGGCTGCGTTGGGTCCGGTAGAGGGGTCTGCTTCGGGATGCGTCGGGTCTGGTACAGGGGTCTGCTTCGGGATGCGTCGGGTCCGGTAGAGGGGTCTGCTTCGGGATGTGTCGGGTCCGGTAGAGGGGTCTGCTTCGGGCTGCGTCGGGTCCGGTAGAGGGGTCTGCTTCGGGATGCGTCGGGTCCGGTACAGGGGTCTGCTTCGGGATGCGTTGGGTCCGGTAGAGGGGTCTGCTTCGGGATGCGTCGGGTCCGGTAGAGGGGTCTGCTTCGGGATGCGTCGGGTCTGGTACAGGGGTCTGCTTCGGGCTGCGTCGGGTCCGGTAGAGGGGTCTGCTTCGGGATGCGTTGGGTCCGGTAGAGGGGTCTGCTTCGGGATGCGTCGGGTCCGGTACAGGGGTCTGCTTCGGGATGCGTTGGGTCCGGTACAGGGGTCTGCTTTGTGTGCTTGGAGTTTGTTGGTGCTGATCCAAAGTCTTGTGTTCTCCAGAGAGCCTGAACACTGACATGCTGAAAGCGGAGAACCCTGACGCTGTGGTAGCAACAGAACCTCAAGGTAAACTGTTACAATCGTTATTCGAGAGGGACAAACAGAGGGAGAGAGAGAGATTACTGACATATATTTATAACATGAATAACCAGATAAAGGGGGAGGAGCTCAGTGTGTCATGATGTTAAGCCACCAGTGCTGCCTAATGACAGCAGATTGATTATATTGATTACTGCATTGATTAGTTATAAGCTTTGTTAAAAAGGAAAGTCTTGTTAATGTGTGAAAACAACAACTGTGTTATTATTTATTGTTTGTTTGTGTTGTTTTTCTCTGTAGTCCAACAGACTCTGCTGGATCGGGCCAACGCAGAACCACGCATTGAAGAGAATGCTGTGTAACATACCAACCCCCCCCCCCCCCCCCCCCCCCCCACACACACACACAATAGGCTGTCTGTTGTGTGTGTGTGCAGCGGAGGATGGATTTGGGATCTCTTGAATGTGATCAAACATTTGTTTCTGTTTACAGCAGCTTATCAATCTTTGCATACTGTAGTTTATTGTTTAGTGTCCGAACACCATGAACACCTGCAGCACACCCCCATGTTTAAGTTAAGGTGTGCTGACACACGACGTCGCTCCGTGGGGCCCCCGCTCCCTGGGATCGGACCAACGCGTGTTTCTGCTGCCGAAGCTTCTCACGATGTGTCAGAACGATCGAGTGTAAAGGAAACAAAGCCGAAACAAAGGTCATGTATAACAGGGGCCGGGCCCCATGACTGGCAGAGGGGACATAGATCAGAGCCACTGCTGGGGGGTCGGTGCCCCGGTCCCCGGTCTGGGGGCAGACTGGCCCCTCTCCAGCCACCAGTCCGCTCCGTGGTTTTTGTCGTTTGCTGGATATTTCGGCTTCGTTTCTGAACACTGGAGGTGCGTCGCCCTTCTTGATTTATGTCGGTCACATGACCTGATCATGACATCCCAGAATCCATCACTTGTGAATATCAAACTCTAGTCCCATGATTTGTGTTTCATGCAAACGGAAGTTGATTATTCAACCGAAATGTCTTGATAAAATGGTTCGATCATGCAATCATTGATGAAACAGCTTGTAGGGAATTTATTCCAAAGCGCACTCTCCTAGAACTGGGGTTACAGCGGGACATCGCCATGTTGACTCGCTGGTATTAAATGTGACCTTTCTATTTATCACATTTCATTTAGAGTATTTTCTTTTTAGGTCGTGCTGTTTTCTTTTACCGTGCTTGAAGCCTCCCAGCAGATTTGTGGGCTCCACTCGTAGCCGTGTCCACTAGGGGGCGAGCCACACTCGGGTTACAGTTAGTGTGGCTAACATTTCTGTCAATTTACAAGATGGGATTTTTGTAGTGGAACTATTAACCTAATATCAAAAGCTATTCCGTTCTCATCACCTACCCTGATGGAGAAGATTGTTTTTCCAGAGAGCAGATTGGTCAAATAATTGATAAGAAGAGAACCTTGAATCAGCTTGTTCCTGATTCAGATGGCTCAACGCTAGTCCTGTAGCATCCTGCGTGACAGCAAACGGCTCGATGCTAGTCCTGTAGCATCCTGCGTGAGAGCAAACGGCTCGATGCTAGTCCTGTAGCATCCTGCGTGACAGCAAACGGCTCGATGCTAGTCCTGTAGCATCCTGCGTGACAGCAAACGGCTCGATGCTAGTCCTGTAGCATCCTGCGTGACAGCAAACGGCTCGATGCTAGTCCTGTAGCATCCTGCGTGACAGCAAACGGCTCGATGCTAGTCCTGTAGCATCCTGCGTGACAGCAAACGGCTCGATGCTAGTCCTGTAGCATCCTGCGTGACAGCAAACGGCTCGATGCTAGTCCTGTAGCATCCTGCGTTAGAGCAAACGGCTCGATGCTAGTCCTGTAGCATCCTGCGTGACAGCAAACGGCTCGATGCTAGTCCTGTAGCATCCTGCGTGACAGCAAACGGCTCGATGCTAGTCCTGTAGCATCCTGCGTGGCAGCAAACGGCTCGATGCTAGTCCTGTAGCATCCTGCGTGACAGCAAACGACTCGATGCTAGTCCTGTAGCATCCTGCGTGACAGCAAACGGCTCGATGCTAGTCCTGTAGCATCCTGCGTGACAGCAAACGGCTCGATGCTAGTCCTGTAGCATCCTGCGTGACAGCGTGACTGCAGGGGGTGCCGGGCCCCCTGGGAACAAGTAAGGGTTCAGGGTCTTGCCCAAGCACACTTTGGCAGTCAGAGCTGGGATTTGAACTGCTGCTTCCTGGACGAGCCGCTCTGGCGGAGGGGAGGATGAAGAGCCCATTCCTGCGGGAGCCCTGCTGATGTGTGCCGAGCAGAACCAGCAGATCGGGCCGGCTAATGAAACCATCTCTACCTGATGGGATTCGGTTGACAAAACATTTTATACAACAAATATTATTTGCCTGTGATGTGCTGGCGACACATCTGAGGTGTCCCCCACCACCCATAGCAAGCTGGGATAGGCAAAGCGTGGAGGGGCGTGGTTAGCCTCGTTGATGGAGTAACTGCTAGCGAGAACCGTTCAGCTGTGTCTCGCTGGCCATCTACCGAGAGGGTCATGAGTTCACACCCCAGCCCTGCAGTCCACATGTCAAAGAAGCCTCGGGCGGGACACTAAACCACCTCACGTGCGTGTGCGTGGACAGACAACCACCGGACTTGTCGCCAGCTCGTCACGGGGCCACACAGACAACCACGCCACTAGCTTGTGGCGTCAACAACCAGCACTTGGTTGTTGTTTAGTAGACTTCAAAGCGGCCTCCAATAGAACGGCAGACCTTTGCGTTAGCCGTGCCGTTAGCAGCGCTAGCTTTAGGATCTTTTTCTACACCTAGCACTGTTAGCAGGTCTGTGTTCTTATGAATAATGCTACACTTGTGCTTCAAATACTGTCCCCTGAAATGTGCGTGTGTTTACACAGTGATTGAGGTCTGTACTGCTGCTGAAAAACTACTGGATTTTCTCCAACGTAACATTCGCCTGTGAATGTTCATGCTTTACCTGATACGTTCCTAAAAACAGACGTGAACTAGCAAAGATTAAATTAAAAAACAAACATCTTTGGAGAGCTTCTTTTCTAATGGGAAAGTTCAACTGAGGAAGAAGAAAAGGAGGAAGAAAATAAAACTTATGTTAACGTGCAAACCAGGAGTCAGACTTAAAACTCGGTTTATCAACAGCTGATTAGCTTAGTTAACGAGCAATGAAGGGGTTAAAACTGCTTCGGCACAGAGAGACCAACAACCCTGGAATAAAACACAAGAACCTGGATTAAAGGACAAGAATGTGGAATTTATTAAACAAAAAACGTGAACATGAAGGACAGAAGTGATTATTGAGACCAAAACTAATGGTGAGTAGATATTGGTGTAATACTTGTTTAATAGTTATTACAAGTGCATAATATAAACTTTATTAGTAAATTAGATTCCTCTTTTCTTTTCTTATTTAATTACCCCCCCCCCCCCCCCCCCTCCCCCACCCCCGGTCCGTGGCAGGAGAAAGGTTGGGACCGCTGGGTGAGAGGAGCTGCCTCTGCAGACAGACATTAAGTGTGTGATACTAGCTTTAGCTTTAGCGTTAGCTTCAGGAGTATTCGGTCGTATATCTGACAGGATGCTGCTGCAGAATTTTGTGATTAGGTATGGGGGTGGGGCCAGAGGAGGCGTGTCCATCCCAACTTCTGAAAAAACATGAAATCCTAAATTGTGTCATTGAACAATGGCGAGCAGACGCCAGCTCCGTTTGGAAGGTTCAGTGTCTGCATCCAGCTCTGTGGTTGGCTGGACCATGCCCCGCCTACTTTTAGATGAATTAGAACGGTTTGAATGTGAACAGAAAGAAAGTACGACACCGTGTCTCCGTCCGGGAGGCAGGACAGGACATCAAAGGATGCCGTTTCTAGCCGTCGGGGAATTCCCGGAGGACGCTTGAAGACAGTGGTCGGGTCATAGCACCATTTCAGAATCAGAATCAGAATCAGAAGTGGTTTATTGCCACTGTCAGTGAGGGTTCACAGACTAGGAACGTTGCTCGGTGAAGTCGTGCTACATCTAACATTAAGGACAAAATACAAAGACCATACAGGTACAGACATCAACAGCAGCCGGAGTGGTTACACAGATGTGTACTAGCAGCAGTAAACTATCGTCATCACGCAGTGCAAATGGAAAAGTGCAAGTTGTATTCAGGAGTCCGGGACAGAATTATTAAGTGTTCATTAGTCTTACAGCCGAGGGAAAGAAGCTGTTCTTGTGGCGGGAGGTTCTGGACCGGATGGACCGTAGCCTCCTGCCTGAGGGGAGAGGGTCAAAGAGTCCATGTCCAGGGTGGGAAGGGTCGGCTGTGATCCGACCTGCACGCCTCCGAGTCCTGGAGACATACAGGTCCTGGAGCGATGGCAGCTTGCAGCCAATCACCTTCTCCGCAGCACGTACAATGCGCTGCAGTCTGTGTCTGTTCCTGGTGGTGGCGCCAGCGTACCACACGGTGATGGAGGAGGTGAGGACGGACTCCACGATGGAGGTGTAGAACTGCACCAACATCTGGGTCGGCAGCTTGAGTTTCCTCAGCTGCCGCAGGAAGTACATCCTCTGCTGAGCCTTCTTGATGAGGGAGCTGATGGTCGGCTCCCACTTGAGGTCCCGGGTGATGCTGGTGCCCAGGAAGCGGGAAGAGTCCACGATGGAGATGGGGGTAGGGGAGTCTGTGAGGGCGAGGGGGGGCGGTGGGGCTGTGACTTTCCTGAAGTCGACAATCATGTGTCTGGTGATGTGGCTTAAACGGTGCTTCTCTCTCTGCCTTACCTGCAGAGCATCCAGCCACGCCCCCCCAGCTTCACCTGTATGTGGCGCTTAGCTTGGGGGAAGGTCCCCTCAGGTCCACAACACAGAACAACTGAATGTAAAGAAATCTAATTAAGCCACCAAGTCAATCCACCTCTACCTGAACCTTTGCAGACTGGACTGAACCCTGGTGCAGCGCAGCATCCTGCCCCCCCCCCCCACCACCACCGTTAGCTTCGTTACCTGCTCTGTGTTATTCTGTTCAAACTCTTATTGTTGTTATTACTATGTTACTAATAAACTATCATGAATCATGAAACATTCTTCTTTTGTCACTGATGGGATGTCAGAACCGGCGGCGCACACACAGGACGTGTCGCCAGCTCGTCCCGGGGCCACACAGACAGACAACCTGCAGGGATCAGTTCACCTAAGCTGCATGTCTTTGGAGGAAACCCCGAGACAACATATGAACACAGACAGGCAGCCGCACTACCCACTGTGCCACTGTGCTCCATGAGATCAGTGGTCCCCAAACTACGGCCCGGGGGGGGGGGGGGGGGGTCAATAATGGTATGGGTATGGGGTGCATTTAAGAGGGGTCATTAATTTGATATTTTGTTTCCTAAAAATAAATATTGATAGTGAAGAATATATTAATATTCTGAAGAAAAGCATTTTTCCTTTTGTTTGGGACCATTTTAATGACGATCACATACGACCAGAAAGGCCACGAAGAACCCGGAAAGGGTTATCTAGTTATTATTTATTTTATTAATAGTGTTATTTATATTATTAATAGTGTTATTATTTATTTTATTAATAGCGTTATTTATATTATTAATAGTGTTATTATTTATTTTATTAATAGCGTTATTTATATTATTAATAGTGTTATTATTTATTTTATTCGTAGTGTTATTATTTATATTATTAATAGTGTTATTGTTTATTTTATTAATAGTGTTATTATTTATATTATTAATAGTGTTATTATTTATTTTATTAATAGCGTTATTTATATTATTAATAGTGTTATTATTTATTTTATTAATAGCGTTATTTATATTATTAATAGTGTTATTATTTATTTTATTCGTAGTGTTATTATTTATATTATTAATAGTGTTATTGTTTATTTTATTAATAGTGTTATTATTTATATTATTAATAGTGTTATTATTTATTTTATTAATAGTGTTATTATTTATTTTATTAATAGTGTTATTATGTATATTATTAATAGTGTTATTGTTTATTTTATTAATAGTGTTATTGTTTATTTTATTAATAGTGTTATTATTTATATTATTAATAGTGTTATTATTTATTTTATTAATAGTGTTATTTATATTATTAATAGTGTTAATTTTTATTTTATTAATAGTGTTATTTATATTATTAATAGTGTTATTTATATTATTAATAGTGTTAATTTTTATTTTATTAATAATGTTATTTATATTATTAATAGTGTTATTATTTATTTTATTAATAGTGTTATTTATATTATTAATAGTGTTATTATTTATTTTATTAATAGTGTTATTTATATTATTAATAGTGTTAATTTTTATTTTATTAATAGTGTTATTTATATTATTAATAGTGTTGGGGGGGGCGGGGGGGGGCAGTGTTCAGATTGTAACACCAAGTCAAGCATCTTCATAAAGGCTGAACTGGCGGGAGGCCTGGAGCAGCGTCAGAGCAGAACTCAACGGGGCCCCCTGCAGTAAATTCAGGCTACGACACTACACAACCATTCATCAATCGCTCTCCTGGCAGGACATACTACTACTGAGTATTACTACTGAGTACTACTACTACTGTACTTTCTGCTTGTCCGCTGTGGGGTCGCCACAGCAGATGAACCTCCTCCACCTCACCCTGTCCTTTGCACCGTCCTCCCCAACACCAGCCACTCCCATGATAGGAGACACGCTCTGGGTGGACAAGACAAGACTCAGCTCAGGTGATCAGGGAGACAGGTAGGAGAGGACTGGGTGTGTCTTCTGGAAGGAAAGGAGATAAGGAGACCTGGTGGTGGAACCAGGAAGTGCAGAAGTGTAGACAGGAAGAGAGGTTAGCTAAGAAGAAGTGAACAGAAGAGAGTAAACAGGAGAACAGGGAGAGGAGATGCAAGGTAAAGGTAGAGGTCAAAGGTCAAACAGAGGACATCTGATGACCTGTATGCAGGTTAGATACTAAAGAGGGAGAGAAGGATCTGTACAGACAGAGAGTGATGAAGAGTAGAGACAGGAAGGATGTTCAGCATGTTAGTGATGAAGAGTAGAGACAGGAAGGATGTTCAGCATGTTAGAGTGATGAAGAGTAGAGACAGGAAGGATGTTCAGCATGTTAGAGTGATGAAGAGTAGAGACAGGAAGGATGTTCAGCATGTTAGTGATGAAGAGTAGAGACAGGAAGGATGTTCAGCATGTTAGAGTGATGAAGAGTAGAGACAGGAAGGATGTACAGCATGTTAGTGATGAAGAGTAGAGACAGGAAGGATGTTCAGCATGTTAGTGATGAAGAGTAGAGACAGGAAGGATGTACAGCATGTTAGTGATGAAGAGTAGAGACAGGAAGGATGTTCAGCATGTTAGAGTGATGAAGAGTAGAGACAGGAAGGATGTTCAGCATGTTAGAGTGATGAAGAGTAGAGACAGGAAGGATGTTCAGCATGTTAGAGTGATGAAGAGTAGAGACAGGAAGGATGTTCAGCATGTTAGAGTGATGAAGAGTAGAGACAGGAAGGATGTTCAGCATGTTAGTGATGAAGAGTAGAGACAGGAAGGATGTTCAGCATGTTAGAGTGATGAAGAGTAGAGACAGGAAGGATGTTCAGCATGTTAGTGATGAAGAGTAGAGACAGGAAGGATGTTCAGCATGTTAGAGTGATGAAGAGTAGAGACAGGAAGGATGTTCAGCATGTTAGAGTGATGAAGAGTAGAGACAGGAAGGATGTTCAGCATGTTAGAGTGATGAAGAGTAGAGACAGGAAGGATGTTCAGCATGTTAGAGTGATGAAGAGTAGAGACAGGAAGGATGTTCAGCATGTTAGTGATGAAGAGTAGAGACAGGAAGGATGTTCAGCATGTTAGTGATGAAGAGTAGAGACAGGAAGGATGTTCAGCGTGTTAGAGTGATGAAGAGTAGAGACAGGAAGGATGTTCAGCATGTTAGAGTGATGAAGAGTAGAGACAGGAAGGATGTTCAGCATGTTAGAGTGATGAAGAGTAGAGACAGGAAGGATGTTCAGCATGTTAGTGATGAAGAGTAGAGACAGGAAGGATGTTCAGCATGTTAGAGTGATGAAGAGTAGAGACAGGAAGGATGTCCAGCATGTTAGTGATGAAGAGTAGAGACAGGAAGGATGTTCAGCATGTTAGAGTGATGAAGAGTAGAGACAGGAAGGATGTTCAGCATGTTAGAGTGATGAAGAGTAGAGACAGGAAGGATGTTCAGCATGTTAGAGTGATGAAGAGTAGAGACAGGAAGGATGTTCAGCATGTTAGTGATGAAGAGTAGAGACAGGAAGGATGTTCAGCATGTTAGTGATGAAGAGTAGAGACAGGAAGGATGTTCAGCATGTTAGTGATGAAGAGTAGAGACAGGAAGGATGTTCAGCATGTTAGAGTGATGAAGAGTAGAGACAGGAAGGATGTTCAGCATGTTAGAGTGATGAAGAGTAGAGACAGGAAGGATGTTCAGCATGTTAGAGTGATGAAGAGTAGAGACAGGAAGGATGTTCAGCATGTTAGAGTGATGAAGAGTAGAGACAGGAAGGATGTTCAGCATGTTAGAGTGATGAAGAGTAGAGACAGGAAGGATGTTCAGCATGTTAGAGTGATGAAGAGTAGAGACAGGAAGGATGTTCAGCATGTTAGAGTGATGAAGAGTAGAGACAGGAAGGATGTTCAGCATGTTAGTGATGAAGAGTAGAGACAGGAAGGATGTTCAGCATGTTAGTGATGAAGAGTAGAGACAGGAAGGATGTTCAGCATGTTAGAGTGATGAAGAGTAGAGACAGGAAGGATGTTCAGCATGTTAGAGTGATGAAGAGTAGAGACAGGAAGGATGTTCAGCATGTTAGTGATGAAGAGTAGAGACAGGAAGGATGTTCAGCATGTCAGAGTGATGAAGAGTAGAGACAGGAAGGATGTTCAGCATGTTAGAGTGATGAAGAGTAGAGACAGGAAGGATGTTCAGCATGTTAGAGTGATGAAGAGTAGAGACAGGAAGGATGTTCAGCATGTTAGTGATGAAGAGTAGAGACAGGAAGGACATTCAGCATGTTAGAGTGATGAAGAGTAGAGACAGGAAGGATGTTCAGCACGTTAGAGTGATGAAGAGTAGAACAAACATGAAATGCAGATCCAGCTCAGTTAACTTATGGACAGAACAATCGTTTAAATAAAGGTTAAAATTTAATTTCTGCTTCTGCACTAAACATCTAAACTGTGTCTGTTTTCCGTTTTGTTTTGTTGTTGTTGTTGTTGTTTATTTTTACATTACACTCATTGAATGCACCTTCCTCAACTCAGGAAATGGGCATATAACTAAAACAGATTTATTTAGTAAAACATTGATATAGGAATTAGATATATATATATTTTGTTCATTTTGCATGTTAATATCTAAGTTGGGTTTGGCATTAATAAGTTTCAGTCATTGCTATTTTGTTGATTTTTTTTCCCCTTGAATTTTAATTCTTTGTTCTCATTTAAGATACTGACTGAAATAAAAATTACTACTACTACTACTACCACCATATTGCTAGCATTAGCATTTATAGCTTTATACATCTTGTTTTTGACTCTCCTCCGACCTGCCATTCTCTCTCTCTCTCTCTCTCTCTCTCTCTCTCTCTCTCTCCCCAGCCCGTCAGACAGATGGCCCTCCACTATGATTCTTAGGTTCTTTCCAAGGTTTCTGCCTGTTAAAGGGAAGTGTTTCCTTGCCTCCGTCTCCAGAGTTCTTCTGTGTTTCCCTGCTGATCCTGTAAAGCCTTGAGACGACTTCCTGTTCTGGTGCGCTGTAGAAATAAAACTGAATTGAATTGAACTGAATTGGAGAGCATCAAAAAGGTCTGGTTAGGGTTCCACCGAGGCCCCTTGCTCAAGGGCACCTCAGCAGCGCCCTGGAGGTCAACTGGCTCCTCTCCTGCGCAGGCTGCTGGGATCAATAAAAAGCAAGCAGAGCTTTGTTACGTCGTCATCAACCTGATCGGCATGGATCAATGAGCTAATAAAATGACACCAGGCAGAGATCCTTAAATTAATTTAATCAGGAATATGTACAGCGCAAGAGAGTTAAGCCTCTTTGAAATGCATTGATCTCCTATTCCCTTCTTGATGCCAACAGAAACACATCTCATGTAACAAAGCAAAGTAGACGGTGAGGGCCGAGTGTTTAATAAAGAGCGCACAACAAGATTTATTTCACCGAAATCTGATCTACGGCTGCATGTCTGATATGCCAAGAGACCCTGAAACCGACCCGCAGTGCTTGAATTATGTGGGGCAGATCAGGTTTCCAAGTCTCTACAACGTACCGTTCCCACGATAACTCGATTTGAAATTTGCCCATAGGCATGCTGCCCTCTTGTGGAGACATGGCGCTGCTACAGTGAGCATCAGAAGTTTACAATCAGCATAAATATACACACAAGCAAATGTCTTATCAACTTGTAACTTGGTACACTTATAGATGACACATAGGGCTATAAGTGACACAACGGACAGGTTGATGTGATTTACGGTGTAGACGTTACAGGCGTGCAAAGCTTTACTTTTGCCATATCTCGGGAAGAGAAGTTCGTAGAGAGACGCGGTTTGGACCAGCGTGTTCTGCGTGCTTGAATTATGTGGGGTAGATCAGGTTTCGAAGTCTCTACAACGTACCGTTCCCACGATAACTCGATTTGAAATTTGCCCATAGGCATGCTGCCCTCTTGTGGAGACATGGCGCTGCTACAGTGAGCATCAGAAGTTTACAATCAGCATAAATATACACACAAGCAAATGTCTTATCAACTTGTAACTTGGTACACTTATAGATGACACATAGGGCTATAACTGACGTGACGGACAGGTTGATGTGATTTACGGTGTAGACGTTACAGGCGTGCAAAGCATTATTCTTGCCATATCTCGGGAAGGGAAGGTCGTAGAGAGACGCGGTTTGGACCAGCTTGTTATGCGTGCTTGAATTATGTCGGGCAGATCAGGTTTCCAAGTCTCTACAATGTACCGTTCCCGCGATAATTCAATTTGAAATTTGCCCATAGGCATGCTGCCCTCTTGTGGAGACATGGCGCTGCTACAGTGAGCATCAGAAGTTTACAATCAGCATAATAATACACACAAGCAAAAATCGCATCAACTTGTAACTTGGTACACTTATAGATGACACATAGGGCTATAACTGACGTAATGGACAGGTTGATGTGATTCACGGTGTAGACGTTACAGGCGTGCAAAGCTTTACTTTTGCCATATCTCGGGAAGAGAAGTTCGTAGAGAGACGTGGTTTGGACCAGCGTGTTCTGCGTGCTTGAATTATGTGGGGTAGATCAGGTTTCCAAGTCTCTACAATGTACCGTTCCCGCGATAATTCGATTTGAAATTTGCCCATAGTCATGCTGCCCTCTTGTGGAGACATGGCGCTGCTACAGTGAGCATCAGACGTTTACAATCAGCATAATAATACACACAAGCAAAAATCGCATCAACTTGTAACTTGGTACATTTATAGATGACACATAGGGCTATAACTGACGTGACGGACAGGTTGATGTGATTTACGGTGTAGACGTTACAGGCGTGCAAAGCTTTACTTTTGCCATATCTCGGGAAGAGAAGTTCGTAGAGAGACGCGGTTTGGACCAGCGTGTTCTGCGTGCTTGAATTATGTGGGGTAGATCAGGTTTCCAAGTCTCTACAACGTACCGTTCCCACGATAACTCGATTTGAAATTTGCCCATAGGCATGCTGCCCTCTTGTGGAGACATGGCGCTGCTACAGTGAGCATCAGACGTTTACAATCAGCATAATAATACACACAAGCAAAAATCGCATCAACTTGTAACTTGGTACACTTATAGATGACACATAGGGCTATAACTGACGTGACGGACAGGTTGATGTGATTTACGGTGTAGACGTTACAGGCGTGCAAAGCTTTACTTTTGCCATATCTCGGGAAGAGAAGTTCGTAGAGAGACGCGGTTTGGACCAGCGTGTTCTGCGTGCTTGAATTATGTGGGGTAGATCAGGTTTCCAAGTCTCTACAACGTACCGTTCCCACGATAACTCGATTTGAAATTTGCCCATAGGCATGCTGCCCTCTTGTGGAGACATGGCGCTGCTACAGTGAGCATCAGAAGTTTACAATCAGCATAATAATACACACAAGCAAAAATCGCATCAACTTGTAACTTGGTACACTTATAGATGACACATAGGGCTATAACTGACGTAATGGACAGGTTGATGTGATTCACGGTGTAGACGTTACAGGCGTGCAAAGCTTTACTTTTGCCATATCTCGGGAAGAGAAGTTCGTAGAGAGACGTGGTTTGGACCAGCGTGTTCTGCGTGCTTGAATTATGTGGGGTAGATCAGGTTTCCAAGTCTCTACAATGTACCGTTCCCGCGATAATTCGATTTGAAATTTGCCCATAGTCATGCTGCCCTCTTGTGGAGACATGGCGCTGCTACAGTGAGCATCAGACGTTTACAATCAGCATAAATATACACACAAGCAAATGTCTTATCAACTTGTAACTTGGTACATTTATAGATGACACATAGGGCTATAACTGACGTGACGGACAGGTTGATGTGATTTACGGTGTAGACGTTACAGGCGTGCAAAGCTCTACTTTTGCCATATCTCGGGAAGAGAAGTTCGTAGAGAGACGCGGTTTGGACCAGCGTGTTCTGCGTGCTTGAATTATGTGGGGTAGATCAGGTTTCCAAGTCTCTACAACGTACCGTTCCCACGATAACTCGATTTGAAATTTGCCCATAGGCATGCTGCCCTCTTGTGGAGACATGGCGCTGCTACAGTGAGCATCAGATGTTTACAATCAGCATAATAATACACACAAGCAAAAATCGCATCAACTTGTAACTTGGTACATTTATAGATGACACATAGGGCTATAACTGACGTGACGGACAGGTTGATGTGATTTACGGTGTAGACGTTACAGGCGTGCAAAGCTTTACTTTTGCCATATCTCGGGAAGAGAAGTTCGTAGAGAGACGCGGTTTGGACCAGCGTGTTCTGCGTGCTTGAATTATGTGGGGTAGATCAGGTTTCCAAGTCTCTACAACGTACCGTTCCCACGATAACTCGATTTGAAATTTGCCCATAGGCATGCTGCCCTCTTGTGGAGACATGGCGCTGCTACAGTGAGCATCAGACGTTTACAATCAGCATAATAATACACACAAGCAAAAATCGCATCAACTTGTAACTTGGTACACTTATAGATGACACATAGGGCTATAACTGACGTGACGGACAGGTTGATGTGATTTACGGTGTAGACGTTACAGGCGTGCAAAGCATTATTCTTGCCATATCTCGGGAAGGGAAGGTCGTAGAGAGACGCGGTTTGGACCAGCGTGTTCTGCGTGCTTGAATTATGTGGGGTAGATCAGGTTTCCAAGTCTCTACAACGTACCGTTCCCACGATAACTCGATTTGAAATTTGCCCATAGGCATGCTGCCCTCTTGTGGAGACATGGCGCTGCTACAGTGAGCATCAGAAGTTTACAATCAGCATAAATATACACACAAGCAAATGTCTTATCAACTTGTAACTTGGTACACTTATAGATGACACATAGGGCTATAACTGACGTGACGGACAGGTTGATGTGATTTACGGTGTAGACGTTACAGGCGTGCAAAGCATTATTCTTGCCATATCTCGGGAAGGGAAGGTCGTAGAGAGACGCGGTTTGGACCAGCTTGTTCTGCGTGCTTGAATTATGTCGGGCAGATCAGGTTTCCAAGTCTCTACAATGTACCGTTCCCGCGATAATTCAATTTGAAATTTGCCCATAGGCATGCTGCCCTCTTGTGGAGACATGGCGCTGCTACAGTGAGCATCAGAAGTTTACAATCAGCATAATAATACACACAAGCAAAAATCGCATCAACTTGTAACTTGGTACACTTATAGATGACACATAGGGCTATAACTGACGTAATGGACAGGTTGATGTGATTCACGGTGTAGACGTTACAGGCGTGCAAAGCTTTATTTTTGCCATATCTCGGGAAGAGAAGTTCGTAGAGAGACGTGGTTTGGACCAGCGTGTTCTGCGTGCTTGAATTATGTGGGGTAGATCAGGTTTCCAAGTCTCTACAACGTACCGTTCCCACGATAACTCGATTTGAAATTTGCCCATAGGCATGCTGCCCTCTTGTGGAGACATGGCGCTGCTACAGTGAGCATCAGACGTTTACAATCAGCATAATAATACACACAAGCAAAAATCGCATCAACTTGTAACTTGGTACACTTATAGATGACACATAGGGCTATAACTGACGTGACGGACAGGTTGATGTGATTTACGGTGTAGACGTTACAGGCGTGCAAAGCTTTACTTTTGCCATATCTCGGGAAGAGAAGTTCGTAGAGAGACGCGGTTTGGACCAGCGTGTTCTGCGTGCTTGAATTATGTGGGGTAGATCAGGTTTCCAAGTCTCTACAACGTACCGTTCCCACGATAACTCGATTTGAAATTTGCCCATAGGCATGCTGCCCTCTTGTGGAGACATGGCGCTGCTACAGTGAGCATCAGACGTTTACAATCAGCATAATAATACACACAAGCAAAAATCGCATCAACTTGTAACTTGGTACACTTATAGATGACACATAGGGCTATAACTGACGTGACGGACAGGTTGATGTGATTTACGGTGTAGACGTTACAGGCGTGCAAAGCATTATTCTTGCCATATCTCGGGAAGGGAAGGTCGTAGAGAGACGCGGTTTGGACCAGCGTGTTCTGCGTGCTTGAATTATGTGGGGTAGATCAGGTTTCCAAGTCTCTACAACGTACCGTTCCCACGATAACTCGATTTGAAATTTGCCCATAGGCATGCTGCCCTCTTGTGGAGACATGGCGCTGCTACAGTGAGCATCAGAAGTTTACAATCAGCATAAATATACACACAAGCAAATGTCTTATCAACTTGTAACTTGGTACACTTATAGATGACACATAGGGCTATAGCTGACGTGACGGACAGGTTGATGTGATTTACGGTGTAGACGTTACAGGCGTGCAAAGCATTATTTTTGCCATATCTCGGGAAGAGAAGTTCGTAGAGAGACGTGGTTTGGACCAGCGTGTTCTGCGTGCTTGAATTATGTGGGGTAGATCAGGTTTCCAAGTCTCTACAACGTACCGTTCCCACGATAACTCGATTTGAAATTTGCCCATAGGCATGCTGCCCTCTTGTGGAGACATGGCGCTGCTACAGTGAGCATCAGACGTTTACAATCAGCATAATAATACACACAAGCAAAAATCGCATCAACTTGTAACTTGGTACACTTATAGATGACACATAGGGCTATAACTGACGTGACGGACAGGTTGATGTGATTTACGGTGTAGACGTTACAGGCGTGCAAAGCTTTACTTTTGCCATATCTCGGGAAGAGAAGTTCGTAGAGTGACGCGGTTTGGACCAGCGTGTTCTGCGTGCTTGAATTATGTGGGGTAGATCAGGTTTCCAAGTCTCTACAACGTACCGTTCCCACGATAACTCGATTTGAAATTTGCCCATAGGCATGCTGCCCTCTTGTGGAGACATGGCGCTGCTACAGTGAGCATCAGACGTTTACAATCAGCATAATAATACACACAAGCAAAAATCGCATCAACTTGTAACTTGGTACACTTATAGATGACACATAGGGCTATAACTGACGTGACGGACAGGTTGATGTGATTTACGGTGTAGACGTTACAGGCGTGCAAAGCATTATTCTTGCCATATCTCGGGAAGGGAAGGTCGTAGAGAGACGCGGTTTGGACCAGCGTGTTCTGCGTGCTTGAATTATGTGGGGTAGATCAGGTTTCCAAGTCTCTACAACGTACCGTTCCCACGATAACTCGATTTGAAATTTGCCCATAGGCATGCTGCCCTCTTGTGGAGACATGGCGCTGCTACAGTGAGCATCAGAAGTTTACAATCAGCATAAATATACACACAAGCAAATGTCTTATCAACTTGTAACTTGGTACACTTATAGATGACACATAGGGCTATAGCTGACGTAATGGACAGGTTGATGTGATTCACGGTGTAGACGTTACAGGCGTGCAAAGCTTTACTTTTGCCATATCTCGGGAAGAGAAGTTCGTAGAGAGACGTGGTTTGGACCAGCGTGTTCTGCGTGCTTGAATTATGTGGGGTAGATCAGGTTTCCAAGTCTCTACAAGGTACCGTTCCCACGATAACTCGATTTGAAATTTGCCCATAGGCATGCTGCCCTCTTGTGGAGACATGGCGCTGCTACAGTGAGCATCAGACGTTTACAATCAGCATAATAATACACACAAGCAAAAATCGCATCAACTTGTAACTTGGTACACTTATAGATGACACATAGGGCTATAACTGACGTGACGGACAGGTTGATGTGATTTACGGTGTAGACGTTACAGGCGTGCAAAGCTTTACTTTTGCCATATCTCGGGAAGAGAAGTTCGTAGAGAGACGCGGTTTGGACCAGCGTGTTCTGCGTGCTTGAATTATGTGGGGTAGATCAGGTTTCCAAGTCTCTACAACGTACCGTTCCCACGATAACTCGATTTGAAATTTGCCCATAGGCATGCTGCCCTCTTGTGGAGACATGGCGCTGCTACAGTGAGCATCAGACGTTTACAATCAGCATAATAATACACACAAGCAAAAATCGCATCAACTTGTAACTTGGTACACTTATAGATGACACATAGGGCTATAACTGACGTGACGGACAGGTTGATGTGATTTACGGTGTAGACGTTACAGGCGTGCAAAGCATTATTCTTGCCATATCTCGGGAAGGGAAGGTCGTAGAGAGACGCGGTTTGGACCAGCTTGTTCTGCGTGCTTGAATTATGTCGGGCAGATCAGGTTTCCAAGTCTCTACAATGTACCGTTCCCGCGATAATTCAATTTGAAATTTGCCCATAGGCATGCTGCCCTCTTGTGGAGACATGGCGCTGCTACAGTGAGCATCAGAAGTTTACAATCAGCATAATAATACACACAAGCAAAAATCGCATCAACTTGTAACTTGGTACACTTATAGATGACACATAGGGCTATAACTGACGTAATGGACAGGTTGATGTGATTCACGGTGTAGACGTTACAGGCGTGCAAAGCTTTATTTTTGCCATATCTCGGGAAGAGAAGTTCGTAGAGAGACGTGGTTTGGACCAGCGTGTTCTGCGTGCTTGAATTATGTGGGGTAGATCAGGTTTCCAAGTCTCTACAACGTACCGTTCCCACGATAACTCGATTTGAAATTTGCCCATAGGCATGCTGCCCTCTTGTGGAGACATGGCGCTGCTACAGTGAGCATCAGACGTTTACAATCAGCATAATAATACACACAAGCAAAAATCGCATCAACTTGTAACTTGGTACACTTATAGATGACACATAGGGCTATAACTGACGTGACGGACAGGTTGATGTGATTTACGGTGTAGACGTTACAGGCGTGCAAAGCTTTACTTTTGCCATATCTCGGGAAGAGAAGTTCGTAGAGAGACGCGGTTTGGACCAGCGTGTTCTGCGTGCTTGAATTATGTGGGGTAGATCAGGTTTCCAAGTCTCTACAACGTACCGTTCCCACGATAACTCGATTTGAAATTTGCCCATAGGCATGCTGCCCTCTTGTGGAGACATGGCGCTGCTACAGTGAGCATCAGACGTTTACAATCAGCATAATAATACACACAAGCAAAAATCGCATCAACTTGTAACTTGGTACACTTATAGATGACACATAGGGCTATAACTGACGTGACGGACAGGTTGATGTGATTTACGGTGTAGACGTTACAGGCGTGCAAAGCATTATTATTATTCTTGCCATATCTCGGGAAGGGAAGGTCGTAGAGAGACGCGGTTTGGACCAGCGTGTTCTGCGTGCTTGAATTATGTGGGGTAGATCAGGTTTCCAAGTCTCTACAACGTACCGTTCCCACGATAACTCGATTTGAAATTTGCCCATAGGCATGCTGCCCTCTTGTGGAGACATGGCGCTGCTACAGTGAGCATCAGAAGTTTACAATCAGCATAAATATACACACAAGCAAATGTCTTATCAACTTGTAACTTGGTACACTTATAGATGACACATAGGGCTATAGCTGACGTGACGGACAGGTTGATGTGATTTACGGTGTAGACGTTACAGGCGTGCAAAGCATTATTTTTGCCATATCTCGGGAAGAGAAGTTCGTAGAGAGACGTGGTTTGGACCAGCGTGTTCTGCGTGCTTGAATTATGTGGGGTAGATCAGGTTTCCAAGTCTCTACAACGTACCGTTCCCACGATAACTCGATTTGAAATTTGCCCATAGGCATGCTGCCCTCTTGTGGAGACATGGCGCTGCTACAGTGAGCATCAGACGTTTACAATCAGCATAATAATACACACAAGCAAAAATCGCATCAACTTGTAACTTGGTACACTTATAGATGACACATAGGGCTATAACTGACGTGACGGACAGGTTGATGTGATTTACGGTGTAGACGTTACAGGCGTGCAAAGCTTTACTTTTGCCATATCTCGGGAAGAGAAGTTCGTAGAGTGACGCGGTTTGGACCAGCGTGTTCTGCGTGCTTGAATTATGTGGGGTAGATCAGGTTTCCAAGTCTCTACAACGTACCGTTCCCACGATAACTCGATTTGAAATTTGCCCATAGGCATGCTGCCCTCTTGTGGAGACATGGCGCTGCTACAGTGAGCATCAGACGTTTACAATCAGCATAATAATACACACAAGCAAAAATCGCATCAACTTGTAACTTGGTACACTTATAGATGACACATAGGGCTATAACTGACGTGACGGACAGGTTGATGTGATTTACGGTGTAGACGTTACCGGCGTGCAAAGCATTATTCTTGCCATATCTCGGGAAGGGAAGGTCGTAGAGAGACGCGGTTTGGACCAGCTTGTTCTGCGTGCTTGAATTATGTCGGGCAGATCAGGTTTCCAAGTCTCTACAATGTACCGTTCCCGCGATAATTCAATTTGAAATTTGCCCATAGGCATGCTGCCCTCTTGTGGAGACATGGCGCTGCTACAGTGAGCATCAGAAGTTTACAATCAGCATAATAATACACACAAGCAAAAATCGCATCAACTTGTAACTTGGTACACTTATAGATGACACATAGGGCTATAACTGACGTAATGGACAGGTTGATGTGATTCACGGTGTAGACGTTACAGGCGTGCAAAGCTTTACTTTTGCCATATCTCGGGAAGAGAAGTTCGTAGAGAGACGTGGTTTGGACCAGCGTGTTCTGCGTGCTTGAATTATGTGGGGTAGATCAGGTTTCCAAGTCTCTACAAGGTACCGTTCCCACGATAACTCGATTTGAAATTTGCCCATAGGCATGCTGCCCTCTTGTGGAGACATGGCGCTGCTACAGTGAGCATCAGACGTTTACAATCAGCATAATAATACACACAAGCAAAAATCGCATCAACTTGTAACTTGGTACACTTATAGATGACACATAGGGCTATAACTGACGTGACGGACAGGTTGATGTGATTTACGGTGTAGACGTTACAGGCGTGCAAAGCTTTACTTTTGCCATATCTCGGGAAGAGAAGTTCGTAGAGAGACGCGGTTTGGACCAGCGTGTTCTGCGTGCTTGAATTATGTGGGGTAGATCAGGTTTCCAAGTCTCTACAACGTACCGTTCCCACGATAACTCGATTTGAAATTTGCCCATAGGCATGCTGCCCTCTTGTGGAGACATGGCGCTGCTACAGTGAGCATCAGACGTTTACAATCAGCATAATAATACACACAAGCAAAAATCGCATCAACTTGTAACTTGGTACACTTATAGATGACACATAGGGCTATAACTGACGTGACGGACAGGTTGATGTGATTTACGGTGTAGACGTTACAGGCGTGCAAAGCATTATTCTTGCCATATCTCGGGAAGGGAAGGTCGTAGAGAGACGCGGTTTGGACCAGCGTGTTCTGCGTGCTTGAATTATGTGGGGTAGATCAGGTTTCCAAGTCTCTACAACGTACCGTTCCCACGATAACTCGATTTGAAATTTGCCCATAGGCATGCTGCCCTCTTGTGGAGACATGGCGCTGCTACAGTGAGCATCAGAAGTTTACAATCAGCATAAATATACACACAAGCAAATGTCTTATCAACTTGTAACTTGGTACACTTATAGATGACACATAGGGCTATAACTGACGTGACGGACAGGTTGATGTGATTTACGGTGTAGACGTTACAGGCGTGCAAAGCATTATTCTTGCCATATCTCGGGAAGGGAAGGTCGTAGAGAGACGCGGTTTGGACCAGCTTGTTCTGCGTGCTTGAATTATGTCGGGCAGATCAGGTTTCCAAGTCTCTACAATGTACCGTTCCCGCGATAATTCAATTTGAAATTTGCCCATAGGCATGCTGCCCTCTTGTGGAGACATGGCGCTGCTACAGTGAGCATCAGAAGTTTACAATCAGCATAATAATACACACAAGCAAAAATCGCATCAACTTGTAACTTGGTACACTTATAGATGACACATAGGGCTATAACTGACGTAATGGACAGGTTGATGTGATTCACGGTGTAGACGTTACAGGCGTGCAAAGCTTTATTTTTGCCATATCTCGGGAAGAGAAGTTCGTAGAGAGACGTGGTTTGGACCAGCGTGTTCTGCGTGCTTGAATTATGTGGGGTAGATCAGGTTTCCAAGTCTCTACAACGTACCGTTCCCACGATAACTCGATTTGAAATTTGCCCATAGGCATGCTGCCCTCTTGTGGAGACATGGCGCTGCTACAGTGAGCATCAGACGTTTACAATCAGCATAAATATACACACAAGCAAATGTCTTATCAACTTGTAACTTGGTACATTTATAGATGACACATAGGGCTATAACTGACGTGACGGACAGGTTGATGTGATTTACGGTGTAGACGTTACAGGCGTGCAAAGCTTTACTTTTGCCATATCTCGGGAAGAGAAGGTCGTAGAGAGACGCGGTTTGGACCAGCGTGTTCTGCGTGCTTGAATTATGTGGGGTAGATCAGGTTTCCAAGTCTCTACAACGTACCGTTCCCGCGATAATTCGATTTGAAATTTGCCCATAGTCATGCTGCCCTCTTGTGGAGACATGGCGCTGCTACAGTGAGCATCAGACGTTTACAATCAGCATAAATATACACACAAGCAAATGTCTTATCAACTTGTAACTTGGTACATTTATAGATGACACATAGGGCTATAACTGACGTGACGGACAGGTTGATGTGATTTACGGTGTAGACGTTACAGGCGTGCAAAGCTTTACTTTTGCCATATCTCGGGAAGAGAAGTTCGTAGAGAGACGCGGTTTGGACCAGCGTGTTCTGCGTGCTTGAATTATGTGGGGTAGATCAGGTTTCCAAGTCTCTACAACGTACCGTTCCCACGATAACTCGATTTGAAATTTGCCCATAGGCATGCTGCCCTCTTGTGGAGACATGGCGCTGCTACAGTGAGCATCAGAAGTTTACAATCAGCATAAATATACACACAAGCAAATGTCTTATCAACTTGTAACTTGGTACACTTATAGATGACACATGGCTATAACTGATGTGACGGACAGGTTGATGTGATTTACGGTGTAGACGTTACAGGCGTGCAAAGCATTATTCTTGCCATATCTCGGGAAGGGAAGGTCGTAGAGAGACGCGGTTTGGACCAGCTTGTTCTGCGTGCTTGAATTATGTCGGGCAGATCAGGTTTCCAAGTCTCTACAATGTACCATTCCCGCGATAATTCAATTTGAAATTTGCCCATAGGCATGCTGCCCTCTTGTGGAGACATGGCGCTGCTACAGTGAGCATCAGAAGTTTACAATCAGCATAATAATACACACAAGCAAAAAATCGCATCAACTTGTAACTTGGTACACTTATAGATGACACATAGGGCTATAACTGACGTGACGGACAGGTTGATGTGATTTACGGTGTAGACGTTACAGGCGTGCAAAGCTTTATTTTTGCCATATCTCGGGAAGAGAAGGTCGTAGAGAGATGCGGTTTGGACCAGCGTGTTCTGCGTGCTTGAATTATGTGGGGTAGATCAGGTTTCCAAGTCTCTACAACGTACCGTTCCCGCGATAATTCAATTTGAAATTTGCCCATAGTCATGCTGCCCTCTTGTGGAGACATGGCGCTGCTACAGTGAGCATCAGAAGTTTACAATCAGCATAATAATACACACAAGCAAAAATCGCATCAACTTGTAACTTGGTACACTTATAGATGACACATAGGGCTATAACTGACGTGACGGACAGGTTGATGTGATTTACGGTGTAGACGTTACAGGCGTGCAAAGCATTATTCTTGCCATATCTCGGGAAGGGAAGGTCGTAGAGAGACGCGGTTTGGACCAGCTTGTTCTGCGTGCTTGAATTATGTCGGGCAGATCAGGTTTCCAAGTCTCTACAATGTACCGTTCCCGTGATAATTCAATTTGAAATTTGCCCATAGGCATGCTGCCCTCTTGTGGAGACATGGCGCTGCTACAGTGAGCATCAGAAGTTTACAATCAGCATAATAATACACACAAGCAAAAATCGCATCAACTTGTAACTTGGTACACTTATAGATGACACATAGGGCTATAACTGACGTAATGGACAGGTTGATGTGATTCACGGTGTAGACGTTACAGGCGTGCAAAGCTTTATTTTTGCCATATCTCGGGAAGAGAAGTTCGTAGAGAGACGTGGTTTGGACCAGCGTGTTCTGCGTGCTTGAATTATGTGGGGTAGATCAGGTTTCCAAGTCTCTACAACGTACCGTTCCCACGATAACTCGATTGAAATTTGCCCATAGGCATGCTGCCCTCTTGTGGAGACATGGCGCTGCTACAGTGAGCATCAGAAGTTTACAATCAGCATAAATATACACACAAGCAAATGTCTTATCAACTTGTAACTTGGTACACTTATAGATGACACATGGCTATAACTGATGTGACGGACAGGTTGATGTGATTTACGGTGTAGACGTTACAGGCGTGCAAAGCATTATTCTTGCCATATCTCGGGAAGGGAAGGTCGTAGAGAGACGCGGTTTGGACCAGCTTGTTCTGCGTGCTTGAATTATGTCGGGCAGATCAGGTTTCCAAGTCTCTACAATGTACCGTTCCCGCGATAATTCAATTTGAAATTTGCCCATAGGCATGCTGCCCTCTTGTGGAGACATGGCGCTGCTACAGTGAGCATCAGAAGTTTACAATCAGCATAATAATACACACAAGCAAAAAATCGCATCAACTTGTAACTTGGTACACTTATAGATGACACATAGGGCTATAACTGACGTGACGGACAGGTTGATGTGATTTACGGTGTAGACGTTACAGGCGTGCAAAGCATTATTCTTGCCATATCTCGGGAAGGGAAGGTCGTAGAGAGACGCGGTTTGGACCAGCGTGTTCTGCGTGCTTGAATTATGTCGGGCAGATCAGGTTTCCAAGTCTCTACAATGTACCGTTCCCGCAATAATTCAATTTGAAATTTGCCCATAGGCATGCTGCCCTCTTGTGGAGACATGGCGCCGCTACAGTGAGCATCAGAAGTTTACAATCAGCATAATAATACACACAAGCAAAAATCGCATTAACTTGTAACTTGGTACACTTATAGATGACACATAGGGCTATAACTGACGTGACGGACAGGTTGATGTGATTTACGGTGTAGACGTTACAGGCGTGCAAAGCATTATTCTTGCCATATCTCGGGAAGGGAAGGTCGTAGAGAGACGCGGTTTGGACCAGCGTGTTCTGCGTGCTTGAATTATGTCGGGCAGATCAGGTTTCCAAGTCTCTACAACGTACCGTTCCCGCGATAATTCGATTTGAAATTTGCCCATAGTCATGCTGCCCTCTTGTGGAGACATGGCGCTGCTACAGTGAGCATCAGACGTTTACAATCAGCATAAATATACACACAAGCAAATGTCTTATCAACTTGTAACTTGGTACATTTATAGATGACACATAGGGCTATAACTGACGTGACGGACAGGTTGATGTGATTTACGGTGTAGACGTTACAGGCGTGCAAAGCTTTACTTTTGCCATATCTCGGGAAGAGAAGTTCGTAGAGAGACGCGGTTTGGACCAGCGTGTTCTGCGTGCTTGAATTATGTGGGGTAGATCAGGTTTCCAAGTCTCTACAACGTACCGTTCCCACGATAACTCGATTTGAAATTTGCCCATAGGCATGCTGCCCTCTTGTGGAGACATGGCGCTGCTACAGTGAGCATCAGAAGTTTACAATCAGCATAAATATACACACAAGCAAATGTCTTATCAACTTGTAACTTGGTACACTTATAGATGACACATGGCTATAACTGATGTGACGGACAGGTTGATGTGATTTACGGTGTAGACGTTACAGGCGTGCAAAGCATTATTCTTGCCATATCTCGGGAAGGGAAGGTCGTAGAGAGACGCGGTTTGGACCAGCTTGTTCTGCGTGCTTGAATTATGTCGGGCAGATCAGGTTTCCAAGTCTCTACAATGTACCATTCCCGCGATAATTCAATTTGAAATTTGCCCATAGGCATGCTGCCCTCTTGTGGAGACATGGCGCTGCTACAGTGAGCATCAGAAGTTTACAATCAGCATAATAATACACACAAGCAAAAAATCGCATCAACTTGTAACTTGGTACACTTATAGATGACACATAGGGCTATAACTGACGTGACGGACAGGTTGATGTGATTTACGGTGTAGACGTTACAGGCGTGCAAAGCTTTATTTTTGCCATATCTCGGGAAGAGAAGGTCGTAGAGAGATGCGGTTTGGACCAGCGTGTTCTGCGTGCTTGAATTATGTGGGGTAGATCAGGTTTCCAAGTCTCTACAACGTACCGTTCCCGCGATAATTCAATTTGAAATTTGCCCATAGTCATGCTGCCCTCTTGTGGAGACATGGCGCTGCTACAGTGAGCATCAGAAGTTTACAATCAGCATAATAATACACACAAGCAAAAATCGCATCAACTTGTAACTTGGTACACTTATAGATGACACATAGGGCTATAACTGACGTGACGGACAGGTTGATGTGATTTACGGTGTAGACGTTACAGGCGTGCAAAGCATTATTCTTGCCATATCTCGGGAAGGGAAGGTCGTAGAGAGACGCGGTTTGGACCAGCTTGTTCTGCGTGCTTGAATTATGTCGGGCAGATCAGGTTTCCAAGTCTCTACAATGTACCGTTCCCGTGATAATTCAATTTGAAATTTGCCCATAGGCATGCTGCCCTCTTGTGGAGACATGGCGCTGCTACAGTGAGCATCAGAAGTTTACAATCAGCATAATAATACACACAAGCAAAAATCGCATCAACTTGTAACTTGGTACACTTATAGATGACACATAGGGCTATAACTGACGTAATGGACAGGTTGATGTGATTCACGGTGTAGACGTTACAGGCGTGCAAAGCTTTATTTTTGCCATATCTCGGGAAGAGAAGTTCGTAGAGAGACGTGGTTTGGACCAGCGTGTTCTGCGTGCTTGAATTATGTGGGGTAGATCAGGTTTCCAAGTCTCTACAACGTACCGTTCCCACGATAACTCGATTGAAATTTGCCCATAGGCATGCTGCCCTCTTGTGGAGACATGGCGCTGCTACAGTGAGCATCAGAAGTTTACAATCAGCATAAATATACACACAAGCAAATGTCTTATCAACTTGTAACTTGGTACACTTATAGATGACACATGGCTATAACTGATGTGACGGACAGGTTGATGTGATTTACGGTGTAGACGTTACAGGCGTGCAAAGCATTATTCTTGCCATATCTCGGGAAGGGAAGGTCGTAGAGAGACGCGGTTTGGACCAGCTTGTTCTGCGTGCTTGAATTATGTCGGGCAGATCAGGTTTCCAAGTCTCTACAATGTACCGTTCCCGCGATAATTCAATTTGAAATTTGCCCATAGGCATGCTGCCCTCTTGTGGAGACATGGCGCTGCTACAGTGAGCATCAGAAGTTTACAATCAGCATAATAATACACACAAGCAAAAAATCGCATCAACTTGTAACTTGGTACACTTATAGATGACACATAGGGCTATAACTGACGTGACGGACAGGTTGATGTGATTTACGGTGTAGACGTTACAGGCGTGCAAAGCATTATTCTTGCCATATCTCGGGAAGGGAAGGTCGTAGAGAGACGCGGTTTGGACCAGCGTGTTCTGCGTGCTTGAATTATGTCGGGCAGATCAGGTTTCCAAGTCTCTACAATGTACCGTTCCCTCAATAATTCAATTTGAAATTTGCCCATAGGCATGCTGCCCTCTTGTGGAGACATGGCGCCGCTACAGTGAGCATCAGAAGTTTACAATCAGCATAATAATACACACAAGCAAAAATCGCATTAACTTGTAACTTGGTACACTTATAGATGACACATAGGGCTATAACTGACGTGACGGACAGGTTGATGTGATTTACGGTGTAGACGTTACAGGCGTGCAAAGCTTTATTTTTGCCATATCTCGGGAAGGGAAGGTTGTAGAGAGACGCAGTTTGGACCAGCGTGGTCTGCGTGCTTGAATTATGTGGGGTAGATCAGGTTTCCAAGTCTCTACAATGTACCGTTCCCGCGATAATTCAATTTGAAATTTGCCCATAGTCATGCTGCCCTCTTGTGGAGACATGGCGCTGCTACAGTGAGCATCAGAAGTTTACAATCAGCAAAATAATACACCCAAGCAAAAATCTCATCAACTTGTAACTTGGTACACTTATAGATGACACATAGGGCTATAACTGACGTGACGGACAGGTTGATGTGATTTACGGTGTAGACGTTACAGGCGTGCAAAGCATTATTCTTGCCATATCTCGGGAAGGGAAGGTCGTAGAGAGACGCGGTTTGGACCAGCTTGTTCTGCGTGCTTGAATTATGTCGGGCAGATCAGGTTTCCAAGTCTCTACAATGTACCGTTCCCGCGATAATTCAATTTGAAATTTGCCCATAGGCATGCTGCCCTCTTGTGGAGACATGGCGCTGCTACAGTGAGCATCAGACGTTTACAATCAGCATAAATATACACACAAGCAAATGTCTTATCAACTTGTAACTTGGTACATTTATAGATGACACATAGGGCTATAACTGACGTGACGGACAGGTTGATGTGATTTACGGTGTAGACGTTACAGGCGTGCAAAGCTTTACTTTTGCCATATCTCGGGAAGAGAAGGTCGTAGAGAGACGCGGTTTGAACCAGCGTGTTCTGCGTGCTTGAATTATGTGGGGTAGATCAGGTTTCCAAGTCTCTACAACGTACCGTTCCCGCGATAATTCGATTTGAAATTTGCCCATAGTCATGCTGCCCTCTTGTGGAGACATGGCGCTGCTACAGTGAGCATCAGACGTTTACAATCAGCATAAATATACACACAAGCAAATGTCTTATCAACTTGTAACTTGGTACATTTATAGATGACACATAGGGCTATAACTGACGTGACGGACAGGTTGATGTGATTTACGGTGTAGACGTTACAGGCGTGCAAAGCTTTACTTTTGCCATATCTCGGGAAGAGAAGGTCGTAGAGAGACGCGGTTTGGACCAGCGTGTTCTGCGTGCTTGAATTATGTGGGGTAGATCAGGTTTCCAAGTCTCTACAACGTACCGTTCCCACGATAACTCGATTTGAAATTTGCCCATAGGCATGCTGCCCTCTTGTGGAGACATGGCGCTGCTACAGTGAGCATCAGAAGTTTACAATCAGCATAAATATACACACAAGCAAATGTCTTATCAACTTGTAACTTGGTACACTTATAGATGACACATGGCTATAACTGATGTGACGGACAGGTTGATGTGATTTACGGTGTAGACGTTACAGGCGTGCAAAGCATTATTCTTGCCATATCTCGGGAAGGGAAGGTCGTAGAGAGACGCGGTTTGGACCAGCTTGTTCTGCGTGCTTGAATTATGTCGGGCAGATCAGGTTTCCAAGTCTCTACAATGTACCGTTCCCGCGATAATTCAATTTGAAATTTGCCCATAGGCATGCTTCCCTCTTGTGGAGACATGGCGCTGCTACAGTGAGCATCAGAAGTTTACAATCAGCATAATAATACACACAAGCAAAAAATCGCATCAACTTGTAACTTGGTACACTTATAGATGACACATAGGGCTATAACTGACGTGACGGACAGGTTGATGTGATTTACGGTGTAGACGTTACAGGCGTGCAAAGCTTTATTTTTGCCATATCTCGGGAAGGGAAGGTTGTAGAGAGACGCAGTTTGGACCAGCGTGGTCTGCGTGCTTGAATTATGTGGGGTAAATCAGGTTTCCAAGTCTCTACAATGTACCGTTCCCGCGATAATTCAATTTGAAATTTGCCCATAGTCATGCTGCCCTCTTGTGGAGACATGGCGCTGCTACAGTGAGCATCAGAAGTTTACAATCAGCAAAATAATACACCCAAGCAAAAATCTCATCAACTTGTAACTTGGTACACTTATAGATGACACATAGGGCTATAACTGACGTGACGGACAGGTTGATGTGATTTACGGTGTAGACGTTACAGGCGTGCAAAGCTTTATTTTTGCCATATCTCGGGAAGAGAAGGTCGTAGAGAGATGCGGTTTGGACCAGCGTGTTCTGCGTGCTTGAATTATGTGGGGTAGATCAGGTTTCCAAGTCTCTACAACGTACCGTTCCCGCGATAATTCAATTTGAAATTTGCCCATAGTCATGCTGCCCTCTTGTGGAGACATGGCGCTGCTACAGTGAGCATCAGAAGTTTACAATCAGCATAATAATACACACAAGCAAAAATCGCATCAACTTGTAACTTGGTACACTTATAGATGACACATAGGGCTATAACTGACGTGACGGACAGGTTGATGTGATTTACGGTGTAGACGTTACAGGCGTGCAAAGCATTATTCTTGCCATATCTCGGGAAGGGAAGGTTGTAGAGAGACGCGGTTTGGACCAGCGTGTTCTGCGTGCTTGAATTATGTCGGGCAGATCAGGTTTCCAAGTCTCTACAATGTACCGTTCCCGCGATGATTTAATTTGAAATTTGCCCATAGGCATGCTGCCCTCTTGTGGAGACATGGCGCCGCTACAGTGAGCATCAGAAGTTTACAATCAGCATAATAATACACACAAGCAAAAATCGCATTAACTTGTAACTTGGTACACTTATAGATGACACATAGGGCTATAACTGACGTGACGGACAGGTTGATGTGATTTACGGTGTAGACGTTACAGGCGTGCAAAGCTTTATTTTTGCCATATCTCGGGAAGGGAAGGTTGTAGAGAGACGCAGTTTGGACCAGCGTGGTCTGCGTGCTTGAATTATGTGGGGTAGATCAGGTTTCCAAGTCTCTACAATGTACCGTTCCCGCGATAATTCAATTTGAAATTTGCCCATGGTCATGCTGCCCTCTTGTGGAGACATGGCGCTGCTACAGTGAGCATCAGAAGTTTACAATCAGCATAATAATACACCCAAGCAAAAATCTCATCAACTTGTAACTTGGTACACTTATAGATGACACATAGGGCTATAACTGACGTGACGGACAGGTTGATGTGATTTACGGTGTAGACGTTACAGGCGTGCAAAGCTTTATTTTTGCCATATCTCGCGAAGAGAAGGTCGTAGAGAGACGCGGTTTGGACCAGCGTGTTCTGCGTGCTTGAATTATGTGGGGTAGATCAGGTTTCCAAGATTCTACAATGTACCGTTCCCGCGATAATTCAATTTGAAATTTGCCCATAGGCATGCTGCCCTCTTGTGGAGACATGGCACCGCTACAGTGAGCATCAGAAGTTTACAATCAGCATAATAATACACACAAGCAAAAATCGCATTAACTTGTAACTTGGTACACTTATAGAGGACACATAGGGCTATAACTGACGTGACGGACAGGTTGATGTGATTTACGGTGTAGACGTTACAGGCGTGCAAAGCTTTATTTTTGCCATATCTCGGGAAGGGAAGGTTGTAGAGAGACGCAGTTTGGACCAGCGTGTTCTGCGTGCTTGAATTATGTAGGGTAGATCAGGTTTCCAAGTCTCTACAATGTACCGTTCCCGCGATAATTCAATTTGAAATTTGCACATAGTCATGCTGCCCTCTTGTGGAGACATGGCGCTGCTACAGTGAGCATCAGAAGTTTACAATCAGCATAATAATACACCCAAGCAAAAATCTCATCAACTTGTAACTTGGTACACTTATAGATGACACATAGGGCTATAACTGACGTGACGGACAGGTTGATGTGATTTACGGTGTAGACGTTACAGGCGTGCAAAGCATTATTTTTGCCATATCTCGGGAAGAGAAGGTCGTAGAGAGACGCGGTTTGGACCAGCGTGTTCTGCGTGCTTGAATTATGTGGGGTAGATCAGGTTTCCAAGTCTCTACAACGTACCGTTCCCGCGATAATTCAATTTGAAATTTGCCCATAGTCATGCTGCCCTCTTGTGGAGACATGGCGCTGCTACAGTGAGCATCAGAAGTTTACAATCAGCATAATGATACACACAAGCAAAAATCGCATCAACTTGTAACTTGGTACACTTATAGATGACACATAGGGCTATAACTGACGTGACGGACAGGTTGATGTGATTTACGGTGTAGACGTTACAGGCGTGCAAAGCATTATTCTTGCCATATCTCGGGAAGGGAAGGTTGTAGAGAGACGCGGTTTGGACCAGCGTGTTCTGCGTGCTTGAATTATGTCGGGCAGATCAGGTTTCCAAGTCTCTACAATGTACCGTTCCCGCGATAATTCAATTTGAAATTTGCCCATAGGCATGCTGCCCTCTTGTGGAGACATGGCGCCGCTACAGTGAGCATCAGAAGTTTACAATCAGCATAATAATACACACAAGCAAAAATCGCATTAACTTGTAACTTGGTACACTTATAGATGACACATAGGGCTATAACTGACGTGACGGACAGGTTGATGTGATTTACGGTGTAGACGTTACAGGCGTGCAAAGCTTTATTTTTGCCATATCTCGGGAAGGGAAGGTTGTAGAGAGACGCAGTTTGGACCAGCGTGGTCTGCGTGCTTGAATTATGTGGGGTAGATCAGGTTTCCAAGTCTCTACAATGTACCGTTCCCCCGATAATTCAATTTGAAATTTGCCCATAGTCATGCTGCCCTCTTGTGGAGACATGGCGCTGCTACAGTGAGCATCAGAAGTTTACAATCAGCAAAATAATACACCCAAGCAAAAATCTCATCAACTTGTAACTTGGTACACTTATAGATGACACATAGGGCTATAACTGACGTGACGGACAGGTTGATGTGATTTACGGTGTAGACGTTACAGGCGTGCAAAGCTTTATTTTTGCCATATCTCGGGAAGGGAAGGTTGTAGAGAGACGCAGTTTGGACCAGCGTGGTCTGCGTGCTTGAATTATGTGGGGTAGATCAGGTTTCCAAGTCTCTACAATGTACCGTTCCCGCGATAATTCAATTTGAAATTTGCCCATAGTCATGCTGCCCTCTTGTGGAGACATGGCGCTGCTACAGTGAGCATCAGAAGTTTACAATCAGCATAATAATACACCCAAGCAAAAATCTCATCAACTTGTAACTTGGTACACTTATAGATGACACATAGGGCTATAACTGACGTGACGGACAGGTTGATGTGATTTACGGTGTAGACGTTACAGGCGTGCAAAGCTTTATTTTTGCCATATCTCGGGAAGGGAAGGTTGTAGAGAGACGCAGTTTGGACCAGCGTGGTCTGCGTGCTTGAATTATGTGGGGTAGATCAGGTTTCCAAGTCTCTACAATGTACCGTTCCCGCGATAATTCAATTTGAAATTTGCCCATGGTCATGCTGCCCTCTTGTGGAGACATGGCGCTGCTACAGTGAGCATCAGAAGTTTACAATCAGCATAATAATACACCCAAGCAAAAATCTCATCAACTTGTAACTTGGTACACTTATAGATGACACATAGGGCTATAACTGACGTGACGGACAGGTTGATGTGATTTACGGTGTAGACGTTACAGGCGTGCAAAGCTTTATTTTTGCCATATCTCGGGAAGGGAAGGTTGTAGAGAGACGCAGTTTGGACCAGCGTGGTCTGCGTGCTTGAATTATGTGGGGTAGATCAGGTTTCCAAGTCTCTACAATGTACCGTTCCCCCGATAATTCAATTTGAAATTTGCCCATAGTCATGCTGCCCTCTTGTGGAGACATGGCGCTGCTACAGTGAGCATCAGAAGTTTACAATCAGCAAAATAATACACCCAAGCAAAAATCTCATCAACTTGTAACTTGGTACACTTATAGATGACACATAGGGCTATAACTGACGTGACGGACAGGTTGATGTGATTTACGGTGTAGACGTTACAGGCGTGCAAAGCTTTATTTTTGCCATATCTCGGGAAGGGAAGGTTGTAGAGAGACGCAGTTTGGACCAGCGTGGTCTGCGTGCTTGAATTATGTGGGGTAGATCAGGTTTCCAAGTCTCTACAATGTACCGTTCCCGCGATAATTCAATTTGAAATTTGCCCATAGTCATGCTGCCCTCTTGTGGAGACATGGCGCTGCTACAGTGAGCATCAGAAGTTTACAATCAGCATAATAATACACCCAAGCAAAAATCTCATCAACTTGTAACTTGGTACACTTATAGATGACACATAGGGCTATAACTGACGTGACGGACAGGTTGATGTGATTTACGGTGTAGACGTTACAGGCGTGCAAAGCTTTATTTTTGCCATATCTCGGGAAGAGAAGGTCGTAGAGAGACGCGGTTTGGACCAGCGTGTTCTGCGTGCTTGAATTATGTGGGGTAGATCAGGTTTCCAAGTCTCTACAACGTACCGTTCCCGCGATAATTCAATTTGAAATTTGCCCATAGTCATGCTGCCCTCTTGTGGAGACATGGCGCTGCTACAGTGAGCATCAGAAGTTTACAATCAGCATAATGATACACACAAGCAAAAATCGCATCAACTTGTAACTTGGTACACTTATAGATGACACATAGGGCTATAACTGACGTGACGGACAGGTTGATGTGATTTACGGTGTAGACGTTACAGGCGTGCAAAGCATTATTCTTGCCATATCTCGTGAAGGGAAGGTTGTAGAGAGACGCGGTTTGGACCAGCGTGTTCTGCGTGCTTGAATTATGTCGGGCAGATCAGGTTTCCAAGTCTCTACAATGTACCGTTCCCGCAATAATTCAATTTGAAATTTGCCCATAGGCATGCTGCCCTCTTGTGGAGACATGGCGCCGCTACAGTGAGCATCAGAAGTTTACAATCAGCATAATAATACACACAAGCAAAAATCGCATTAACTTGTAACTTGGTACACTTATAGATGACACATAGGGCTATAACTGACGTGACGGACAGGTTGATGTGATTTACGGTGTAGACGTTACAGGCGTGCAAAGCTTTATTTTTGCCATATCTCGGGAAGGGAAGGTTGTAGAGACGCAGTTTGGACCAGCGTGGTCTGCGTGCTTGAATTATGTGGGGTAGATCAGGTTTCCAAGTCTCTACAATGTACCGTTCCCGCGATAATTCAATTTGAAATTTGCCCATAGTCATGCTGCCATCTTGTGGAGACATGGCGCTGCTACAGTGAGCATCAGAAGTTTACAATCAGCAAAATAATACACCCAAGCAAAAATCTCATCAACTTGTAACTTGGTACACTTATAGATGACACATAGGGCTATAACTGACGTGACGGACAGGTTGATGTGATTTACGGTGTAGACGTTACAGGCGTGCAAAGCTTTATTTTTGCCATATCTCGGGAAGGGAAGGTTGTAGAGAGACGCAGTTTGGACCAGCGTGGTCTGCGTGCTTGAATTATGTGGGGTAGATCAGGTTTCCAAGTCTCTACAATGTACCGTTCCCACGATAATTCAATTTGAAATTTGCCCATGGTCATGCTGCCCTCTTGTGGAGACATGGCGCTGCTACAGTGAGCATCAGAAGTTTACAATCAGCATAATGATACACACAAGCAAAAATCGCATCAACTTGTAACTTGGTACACTTATAGATGACACATAGGGCTATAACTGACGTGACGGACAGGTTGATGTGATTTACGGTGTAGACGTTACAGGCGTGCAAAGCATTATTCTTGCCATATCTCGTGAAGGGAAGGTTGTAGAGAGACGCGGTTTGGACCAGCGTGTTCTGCGTGCTTGAATTATGTCGGGCAGATCAGGTTTCCAAGTCTCTACAATGTACCGTTCCCGCAATAATTCAATTTGAAATTTGCCCATAGGCATGCTGCCCTCTTGTGGAGACATGGCGCCGCTACAGTGAGCATCAGAAGTTTACAATCAGCATAATAATACACACAAGCAAAAATCGCATCAACTTGTAACTTGGTACACTTATAGATGACACATAGGGCTATAACTGACGTGACGGACAGGTTGATGTGATTTACGGTGTAGACGTTACAGGCGTGCAAAGCATTATTCTTGCCATATCTCGTGAAGGGAAGGTTGTAGAGAGACGCGGTTTGGACCAGCGTGTTCTGCGTGCTTGAATTATGTCGGGCAGATCAGGTTTCCAAGTCTCTACAATGTACCGTTCCCGCAATAATTCAATTTGAAATTTGCCCATAGGCATGCTGCCCTCTTGTGGAGACATGGCGCCGCTACAGTGAGCATCAGAAGTTTACAATCAGCATAATAATACACACAAGCAAAAATCGCATTAACTTGTAACTTGGTACACTTATAGATGACACATAGGGCTATAACTGACGTGACGGACAGGTTGATGTGATTTACGGTGTAGACGTTACAGGCGTGCAAAGCTTTATTTTTGCCATATCTCGGGAAGGGAAGGTTGTAGAGACGCAGTTTGGACCAGCGTGGTCTGCGTGCTTGAATTATGTGGGGTAGATCAGGTTTCCAAGTCTCTACAATGTACCGTTCCCGCGATAATTCAATTTGAAATTTGCCCATGGTCATGCTGCCCTCTTGTGGAGACATGGCGCTGCTACAGTGAGCATCAGAAGTTTACAATCAGCATAATAATACACCCAAGCAAAAATCTCATCAACTTGTAACTTGGTACACTTATAGATGACACATAGGGCTATAACTGACGTGACGGACAGGTTGATGTGATTTACGGTGTAGACGTTACAGGCGTGCAAAGCTTTATTTTTGCCATATCTCGGGAAGAGAAGGTCGTAGAGAGACGCGGTTTGGACCAGCGTGTTCTGCGTGCTTGAATTATGTGGGGTAGATCAGGTTTCCAAGTCTCTACAACGTACCGTTCCCGCGATAATTCAATTTGAAATTTGCCCATAGTCATGCTGCCCTCTTGTGGAGACATGGCGCTGCTACAGTGAGCATCAGAAGTTTACAATCAGCATAATGATACACACAAGCAAAAATCGCATCAACTTGTAACTTGGTACACTTATAGATGACACATAGGGCTATAACTGACGTGACGGACAGGTTGATGTGATTTACGGTGTAGACGTTACAGGCGTGCAAAGCATTATTCTTGCCATATCTCGTGAAGGGAAGGTTGTAGAGAGACGCGGTTTGGACCAGCGTGTTCTGCGTGCTTGAATTATGTCGGGCAGATCAGGTTTCCAAGTCTCTACAATGTACCGTTCCCGCAATAATTCAATTTGAAATTTGCCCATAGGCATGCTGCCCTCTTGTGGAGACATGGCGCCGCTACAGTGAGCATCAGAAGTTTACAATCAGCATAATAATACACACAAGCAAAAATCGCATTAACTTGTAACTTGGTACACTTATAGATGACACATAGGGCTATAACTGACGTGACGGACAGGTTGATGTGATTTACGGTGTAGACGTTACAGGCGTGCAAAGCTTTATTTTTGCCATATCTCGGGAAGGGAAGGTTGTAGAGAGACGCAGTTTGGACCAGCGTGGTCTGCGTGCTTGAATTATGTGGGGTAGATCAGGTTTCCAAGTCTCTACAATGTACCGTTCCCGCGATAATTCAATTTGAAATTTGCCCATAGTCATGCTGCCCTCTTGTGGGGACATGGCGCTGCTACAGTGAGCATCAGAAGTTTACAATCAGCATAATAATACACCCAAGCAAAAATCTCATCAACTTGTAACTTGGTACACTTATAGATGACACATAGGGCTATAACTGACGTGACGGACAGGTTGATGTGATTTACGGTGTAGACGTTACAGGCGTGCAAAGCTTTATTTTTGCCATATCTCGGGAAGAGAAGGTCGTAGAGAGACGCGGTTTGGACCAGCGTGTTCTGCGTGCTTGAATTATGTGGGGTAGATCAGGTTTCCAAGTCTCTACAACGTACCGTTCCCGCGATAATTCAATTTGAAATTTGCCCATAGTCATGCTGCCCTCTTGTGGAGACATGGCGCTGCTACAGTGAGCATCAGAAGTTTACAATCAGCATAATGATACACACAAGCAAAAATCGCATCAACTTGTAACTTGGTACACTTATAGATGACACATAGGGCTATAACTGACGTGACGGACAGGTTGATGTGATTTACGGTGTAGACGTTACAGGCGTGCAAAGCATTATTCTTGCCATATCTCGTGAAGGGAAGGTTGTAGAGAGACGCGGTTTGGACCAGCGTGTTCTGCGTGCTTGAATTATGTCGGGCAGATCAGGTTTCCAAGTCTCTACAATGTACCGTTCCCGCAATAATTCAATTTGAAATTTGCCCATAGGCATGCTGCCCTCTTGTGGAGACATGGCGCCGCTACAGTGAGCATCAGAAGTTTACAATCAGCATAATAATACACACAAGCAAAAATCGCATTAACTTGTAACTTGGTACACTTATAGATGACACATAGGGCTATAACTGACGTGACGGACAGGTTGATGTGATTTACGGTGTAGACGTTACAGGCGTGCAAAGCTTTATTTTTGCCATATCTCGGGAAGGGAAGGTTGTAGAGAGACGCAGTTTGGACCAGCGTGGTCTGCGTGCTTGAATTATGTGGGGTAGATCAGGTTTCCAAGTCTCTACAATGTACCGTTCCCGCGATAATTCAATTTGAAATTTGCCCATAGTCATGCTGCCCTCTTGTGGAGACATGGCGCTGCTACAGTCAATTCAATTCAATTCAGTTTTATTTATATAGCGCCAGATCACAACATAAAGTCATCTCAAGGCACTTTACAGGATTAGCAGGGAAAGACCTGCAGGGAAACACAGAACCCAACTTGACCCACAAGAGCAACGGAGGCAAGGAAAAACTTCCCTTTAACGGGCAGAAACCTTGGACAGAACCTAGGCTCATGGTGGACGGCCATCTGTCTGGCCGGCTGGGTTGAGAGAGAGAGAAAGAGAGAGAGAGAGAGAATGGCAGGTCGGAGACGAGTCAAGGAGATGGATAGGGAAGTGATAGTGAGACAGAGCAGGAGCAGACAAAAACTAAATGCTAATGCTAGCGACGTGGACTTCAGTGTTGAGGGACACAGGTCCAGGTTCTGCAGCACCACGGACAGAAGGACCTGAAAGAGAGAGAGGGACAAACAGCGGGAGAGAGCGAACAAGACTACGGGGAATAGAGACATATTGCACACATCTATTTATAACATAAATAATCAGATAAAGGGGGAGGAGCTCAGTGTGTCATGATGTCAAGCCACCAATGCTGCCTAATGACAGCAGATTGATTATACTGATTACTGCATTGATTAGTTATAAGCTTTGTTAAAAAGGAAAGTCTTTAATCTACTCTTGAACATAGAGATGGTGTCTGTCTCACGAACCAAAACGGGGAGCCGATTCCACAATAAAGGAGCTTGATAGCTGAATGCTCTGCCCCCGTCTGCTCTTGGAAATTTTTGGAACCACGAGCAGGCCAGCGTTTTGGGACCGCAGGGTCCTAGTGGGGCAATACGGGATAATCATCTCTGTAAGGTAAGGAGGGGCCTGGCCAGTGAGGGCTTTAAAAGTAAGTAGAAGGATTTTATATTCAATCCGTTCCCTAACAGGAAGCCAATGCAGAGACGCCAGAACAGGGGAAATGTGTTCTCTCAGTCTGGTCCCCGTCAAAACACGAGCTGCTGCATTCTGGATTAGCTGGAGATGTTTAATAGACTTTTTGGGGCAGCCGGACAGTAAGGAGTTGCAGTAGTCCAGTCTGGAAGTCACAAAAGCATGGACTATTTTTTCTGCATCTTTTCGGGTTAGTAGGTGCCTGACTTTCGAAATATTCCGAAGGTGACAGAACGCAGTCCTTGAAATATGCTTTATCTGGGACTGAAATGACAGGTCCTGATCAAAGATTACACCCAGATTCTTGGCAGTGGTGCTGGTGGACACTGAGACGCCATCTAGTTCAACTACAACACTAGAACAGACATTTCTGAGATGCTTTGGCCGAAGAACCAGAACCTCAGTTTTATTTAAGTGAGCATCAGAAGTTTACAATCAGCATAATAATACACCCAAGCAAAAATCTCATCAACTTGTAACTTGGTACACTTATAGATGACACATAGGGCTATAACTGACGTGACGGACAGGTTGATGTGATTTACGGTGTAGACGTTACAGGCGTGCAAAGCTTTATTTTTGCCATATCTCGGGAAGAGAAGGTCGTAGAGAGACGCGGTTTGGACCAGCGTGTTCTGCGTGCTTGAATTATGTGGGGTAGATCAGGTTTCCAAGTCTCTACAATGTACCGTTCCCGCGATAATTCAATTTGAAATTTGCCCATAGTCATGCTGCCCTCTTGTGGAGACATGGCGCTGCTACAGTGAGCATCAGAAGTTTACAATCAGCATAATAATACACACAAGCAAAAATCGCATTAACTTGTAACTTGGTACACTTATAGAGGACACATAGGGCTATAACTGAGGTGACGGACAGGTTGATGTGATTTACGGTGTAGACGTTACAGGCGTGCAAAGCTTTATTTTTGCCATATCTCGGGAAGAGAAGGTCGTAGAGAGACGCGGTTTGGACCAGCGTGGTCTGCGTGCTTGAATTATGTGGGGTAGATCAGGTTTCCAAGTCTCTACAATGTACCGTTCCCGCGATAATTCAATTTGAAATTTGCCCATAGTCATGCTGCCCTCTTGTGGGGACATGGCGCTGCTACAGTGAGCATCAGAAGTTTACAATCAGCATAATAATACACCCAAGCAAAAATCTCATCAACTTGTAACTTGGTACACTTATAGATGACACATAGGGCTATAACTGACGTGACGGACAGGTTGATGTGATTTACGGTGTAGACGTTACAGGCGTGCAAAGCTTTATTTTTGCCATATCTCGGGAAGAGAAGGTCGTAGAGAGACGCGGTTTGGACCAGCGTGTTCAGCGTGCTTGAATTATGTGGGGTAGATCAGGTTTCCAAGTCTCTACAATGTACCGTTCCCGCGATAATTCAATTTGAAATTTGCCCATAGGCATGCTGCCCTCTTGTGGAGACATGGCACCGCTACAGTGAGCATCAGAAGTTTACAATCAGCATAATAATACACACAAGCAAAAATCGCATTAACTTGTAACTTGGTACACTTATAGAGGACACATAGGGCTATAACTGACGTGACGGACAGGTTGATGTGATTTACGGTGCAGACGTTACAGGCGTGCAAAGCTTTATTTTTGCCATATCTCGGGAAGGGAAGGTTGTAGAGAGACGCAGTTTGGACCAGCGTGGTCTGCGTGCTTGAATTATGTGGGGTAGATCAGGTTTCCAGGTCTCTACAATGTACCGTTCCCGCGATAATTCAATTTGAAATTTGCCCATAGTCATGCTGCCCTCTTGTGGAGACATGGCGCTGCTACAGTGAGCATCAGAAGTTTACAATCAGCATAATAATACAACCAAGCAAAAATCTCATCAACTTGTAACTTGGTACACTTATAGATGACACATAGGGCTATAACTGACGTGACGGACAGGTTGATGTGATTTACGGTGTAGACGTTACAGGCGTGCAAAGCTTTATTTTTGCCATATCTCGGGAAGAGAAGGTCGTAGAGAGACGCGGTTTGGACCAGCGTGTTCAGCGTGCTTGAATTATGTGGGGTAGATCAGGTTTCCAAGTCTCTACAATGTACCGTTCCCGCGATAATTCAATTTGAAATTTGCCCATAGGCATGCTGCCCTCTTGTGGAGACATGGCACCGCTACAGTGAGCATCAGAAGTTTACAATCAGCATAATAATACACACAAGCAAAAATCGCATTAACTTGTAACTTGGTACACTTATAGAGGACACATAGGGCTATAACTGACGTGACGGACAGGTTGATGTGATTTACGGTGCAGACGTTACAGGCGTGCAAAGCTTTATTTTTGCCATATCTCGGGAAGGGAAGGTTGTAGAGAGACGCAGTTTGGACCAGCGTGGTCTGCGTGCTTGAATTATGTGGGGTAGATCAGGTTTCCAGGTCTCTACAATGTACCGTTCCCGCGATAATTCAATTTGAAATTTGCCCATAGTCATGCTGCCCTCTTGTGGAGACATGGCGCTGCTACAGTGAGCATCAGAAGTTTACAATCAGCATAATAATACAACCAAGCAAAAATCTCATCAACTTGTAACTTGGTACACTTATAGATGACACATAGGGCTATAACTGACGTGACGGACAGGTTGATGTGATTTACGGTGTAGACGTTACAGGCGTGCAAAGCTTTATTTTTGCCATATCTCGGGAAGAGAAGGTCGTAGAGAGACGCGGTTTGGACCAGCGTGTTCTGCGTGCTTGAATTATGTCGGGCAGATCAAGTTTCCAAGTCTCTACAATGTACCGTTCCCGCGATAATTCAATTTGAAATTTGCCCATAGTCATGCTGCCCTCTTGTGGAGACATGGCGCTGCTACAGTGAGCATCAGAAGTTTACAATCAGCATAATAATACACACAAGCAAAAATCGCATTAACTTGTAACTTGGTACACTTATAGAGGACACATAGGGCTATAACTGAGGTGACGGACAGGTTGATGTGATTTACGGTGTAGACGTTACAGGCGTGCAAAGCTTTATTTTTGCCATATCTCGGGAAGAGAAGGTCGTAGAGAGACGCGGTTTGGACCAGCGTGGTCTGCGTGCTTGAATTATGTGGGGTAGATCAGGTTTCCAAGTCTCTACAATGTACCGTTCCCGCGATAATTCAATTTGAAATTTGCCCATAGTCATGCTGCCCTCTTGTGGGGACATGGCGCTGCTACAGTGAGCATCAGAAGTTTACAATCAGCATAATAATACACCCAAGCAAAAATCTCATCAACTTGTAACTTGGTACACTTATAGATGACACATAGGGCTATAACTGACGTGACGGACAGGTTGATGTGATTTACGGTGTAGACGTTACAGGCGTGCAAAGCTTTATTTTTGCCATATCTCGGGAAGAGAAGGTCGTAGAGAGACGCGGTTTGGACCAGCGTGTTCAGCGTGCTTGAATTATGTGGGGTAGATCAGGTTTCCAAGTCTCTACAATGTACCGTTCCCGCGATAATTCAATTTGAAATTTGCCCATAGGCATGCTGCCCTCTTGTGGAGACATGGCACCGCTACAGTGAGCATCAGAAGTTTACAATCAGCATAATAATACACACAAGCAAAAATCGCATTAACTTGTAACTTGGTACACTTATAGAGGACACATAGGGCTATAACTGACGTGACGGACAGGTTGATGTGATTTACGGTGCAGACGTTACAGGCGTGCAAAGCTTTATTTTTGCCATATCTCGGGAAGGGAAGGTTGTAGAGAGACGCAGTTTGGACCAGCGTGGTCTGCGTGCTTGAATTATGTGGGGTAGATCAGGTTTCCAGGTCTCTACAATGTACCGTTCCCGCGATAATTCAATTTGAAATTTGCCCATAGTCATGCTGCCCTCTTGTGGAGACATGGCGCTGCTACAGTGAGCATCAGAAGTTTACAATCAGCATAATAATACAACCAAGCAAAAATCTCATCAACTTGTAACTTGGTACACTTATAGATGACACATAGGGCTATAACTGACGTGACGGACAGGTTGATGTGATTTACGGTGTAGACGTTACAGGCGTGCAAAGCTTTATTTTTGCCATATCTCGGGAAGAGAAGGTCGTAGAGAGACGCGGTTTGGACCAGCGTGTTCAGCGTGCTTGAATTATGTGGGGTAGATCAGGTTTCCAAGTCTCTACAATGTACCGTTCCCGCGATAATTCAATTTGAAATTTGCCCATAGGCATGCTGCCCTCTTGTGGAGACATGGCACCGCTACAGTGAGCATCAGAAGTTTACAATCAGCATAATAATACACACAAGCAAAAATCGCATTAACTTGTAACTTGGTACACTTATAGAGGACACATAGGGCTATAACTGACGTGACGGACAGGTTGATGTGATTTACGGTGCAGACGTTACAGGCGTGCAAAGCTTTATTTTTGCCATATCTCGGGAAGGGAAGGTTGTAGAGAGACGCAGTTTGGACCAGCGTGGTCTGCGTGCTTGAATTATGTGGGGTAGATCAGGTTTCCAGGTCTCTACAATGTACCGTTCCCGCGATAATTCAATTTGAAATTTGCCCATAGTCATGCTGCCCTCTTGTGGAGACATGGCGCTGCTACAGTGAGCATCAGAAGTTTACAATCAGCATAATAATACAACCAAGCAAAAATCTCATCAACTTGTAACTTGGTACACTTATAGATGACACATAGGGCTATAACTGACGTGACGGACAGGTTGATGTGATTTACGGTGTAGACGTTACAGGCGTGCAAAGCTTTATTTTTGCCATATCTCGGGAAGAGAAGGTCGTAGAGAGACGCGGTTTGGACCAGCGTGTTCTGCGTGCTTGAATTATGTCGGGCAGATCAAGTTTCCAAGTCTCTACAATGTACCGTTCCCGCGATAATTCAATTTGAAATTTGCCCATAGTCATGCTGCCCTCTTGTGGAGACATGGCGCTGCTACAGTGAGCATCAGAAGTTTACAATCAGCATAATAATACACACAAGCAAAAATCGCATTAACTTGTAACTTGGTACACTTATAGAGGACACATAGGGCTATAACTGAGGTGACGGACAGGTTGATGTGATTTACGGTGTAGACGTTACAGGCGTGCAAAGCTTTATTTTTGCCATATCTCGGGAAGAGAAGGTCGTAGAGAGACGCGGTTTGGACCAGCGTGGTCTGCGTGCTTGAATTATGTGGGGTAGATCAGGTTTCCAAGTCTCTACAATGTACCGTTCCCGCGATAATTCAATTTGAAATTTGCCCATAGTCATGCTGCCCTCTTGTGGGGACATGGCGCTGCTACAGTGAGCATCAGAAGTTTACAATCAGCATAATAATACACCCAAGCAAAAATCTCATCAACTTGTAACTTGGTACACTTATAGATGACACATAGGGCTATAACTGACGTGACGGACAGGTTGATGTGATTTACGGTGTAGACGTTACAGGCGTGCAAAGCTTTATTTTTGCCATATCTCGGGAAGAGAAGGTCGTAGAGAGACGCGGTTTGGACCAGCGTGTTCAGCGTGCTTGAATTATGTGGGGTAGATCAGGTTTCCAAGTCTCTACAATGTACCGTTCCCGCGATAATTCAATTTGAAATTTGCCCATAGGCATGCTGCCCTCTTGTGGAGACATGGCACCGCTACAGTGAGCATCAGAAGTTTACAATCAGCATAATAATACACACAAGCAAAAATCGCATTAACTTGTAACTTGGTACACTTATAGAGGACACATAGGGCTATAACTGACGTGACGGACAGGTTGATGTGATTTACGGTGCAGACGTTACAGGCGTGCAAAGCTTTATTTTTGCCATATCTCGGGAAGGGAAGGTTGTAGAGAGACGCAGTTTGGACCAGCGTGGTCTGCGTGCTTGAATTATGTGGGGTAGATCAGGTTTCCAGGTCTCTACAATGTACCGTTCCCGCGATAATTCAATTTGAAATTTGCCCATAGTCATGCTGCCCTCTTGTGGAGACATGGCGCTGCTACAGTGAGCATCAGAAGTTTACAATCAGCATAATAATACAACCAAGCAAAAATCTCATCAACTTGTAACTTGGTACACTTATAGATGACACATAGGGCTATAACTGACGTGACGGACAGGTTGATGTGATTTACGGTGTAGACGTTACAGGCGTGCAAAGCTTTATTTTTGCCATATCTCGGGAAGAGAAGGTCGTAGAGAGACGCGGTTTGGACCAGCGTGTTCAGCGTGCTTGAATTATGTGGGGTAGATCAGGTTTCCAAGTCTCTACAATGTACCGTTCCCGCGATAATTCAATTTGAAATTTGCCCATAGGCATGCTGCCCTCTTGTGGAGACATGGCACCGCTACAGTGAGCATCAGAAGTTTACAATCAGCATAATAATACACACAAGCAAAAATCGCATTAACTTGTAACTTGGTACACTTATAGAGGACACATAGGGCTATAACTGACGTGACGGACAGGTTGATGTGATTTACGGTGCAGACGTTACAGGCGTGCAAAGCTTTATTTTTGCCATATCTCGGGAAGGGAAGGTTGTAGAGAGACGCAGTTTGGACCAGCGTGGTCTGCGTGCTTGAATTATGTGGGGTAGATCAGGTTTCCAGGTCTCTACAATGTACCGTTCCCGCGATAATTCAATTTGAAATTTGCCCATAGTCATGCTGCCCTCTTGTGGAGACATGGCGCTGCTACAGTGAGCATCAGAAGTTTACAATCAGCATAATAATACAACCAAGCAAAAATCTCATCAACTTGTAACTTGGTACACTTATAGATGACACATAGGGCTATAACTGACGTGACGGACAGGTTGATGTGATTTACGGTGTAGACGTTACAGGCGTGCAAAGCTTTATTTTTGCCATATCTCGGGAAGAGAAGGTCGTAGAGAGACGCGGTTTGGACCAGCGTGTTCTGCGTGCTTGAATTATGTCGGGCAGATCAAGTTTCCAAGTCTCTACAATGTACCGTTCCCGCGATAATTCAATTTGAAATTTGCCCATAGGCATGCTGCCCTCTTGTGGAGACATGGCACCGCTACAGTGAGCATCAGAAGTTTACAATCAGCATAATAATACACACAAGCAAAAATCGCATTAACTTGTAACTTGGTACACTTATAGATGACACATAGGGCTATAACTGACGTGACGGACAGGTTGATGTGATTTACGGTGTAGACGTTACAGGCGTGCAAAGCTTTATTTTTGCCATATCTCGGGAAGGGAAGGTCGTAGAGAGACGCGGTTTGGACCAGCGTGTACAACGTACCGTTCTCGCGATAATTCGATTTGAAATTTGCCCATAGGCATGCTGCCCTCTTGTGGAGACATGGCGCCGCTACAGTGAGCAGCAGAAGTTTACAAATCTGTTACGTCGTCATCAACCTGATGATGATGATGATGATGAATATATTTATTAGATAGAATGTTAGAGTACAAGTACAGTCACACAGTAGCATGTATTACAGTACAAATAACGTCAAACATCCTGTCTAAGAGGAGCATTTCAAAAAAGCCCTTGCGGGCTTGTTTCCGTTGAAAGTCCTTCGTCCTTCGTGATCGGCATGGATCAATGAGCTAATAAAATGACACCAGGCAGAGATCCTTAAATTAATTTAATCAGGAATATGTACAGAGCAAGAGAGTTAAAGCCTCTTTGAAATGCATTGATCTCCTATTCCCTTCTTGATGCCAACAGAAACACATCTCATGTAATAAAGCAGGTTATAACACAAATCCGCAAACTGAAATGAACAGTGACAGGTTGGTCTCAGGCTCCGGGACATGAAGACAGGGTGTCCAAACTCCCACTGAGTCCCGGGAGAACAAACAGGACGAAGTCCCGGTTCCTGGGTCAGGGACTACCAGACAATGCCCTCAAAATCAAATGCGGAACCAATGGAGGATAACTTCATCATCTATACCAACACGTTCCGGAGCTGGGATTACTTTTGTTTGTATAAAACTAAGACTTTACTCTACGTAAAATAACTATTTTGCAACATTTGAGCTCTTGGCAGTAAAGTAGGTTTTGATTGGTGCTGGTACGAACTTCAAACTTCCACAAATACACGTTTACCCTTTTTCACGAACCCACAAACGTCCTGGACGAAGCTTTCATCAAGGAGGCCAACGATCCGACGCGAGTATCCGAATGGTGAAACCTGCACCACCAGATTTAGATGTCTGAGAGGAAACTGGACGAGGATTTAGAGGTCTTAGAGGCAAGACCGGACTAGGATCTAGAGGTCCCTCGAGCCGAGACCGGACTCAGATTTAGAGGTTTTAGAGGCGAGACCGGACTAGGATTTAGAGGTCTTTAGAGCCGAGACCGGACAAGGATTTAGAGGTCCTTAGAGGCAAGACCGGACTAGGATTTAGGTCCTTAGATGCGAGACCGGACAAGGATTTAGAGGTCCTTAGAGGCAAGACCGGACTAGGATTTAGAGGTCCTTAGAGGCAAGACCGGACTAGGATTTAGAGGTTTTAGAGGCGAGACCGGACTAGGATTTAGGTCCTTAGATGCGAGACCGGACTAGGATTTAGAGGTCCTTAGATGCGAGACCGGACTAGGATTTAGAGGTCTTTAGAGCCGAGACCGGACAAGGATTTAGAGGTCTTTAGAGGCGAGACCGGACTCGGATTTAGAGGTTTTCGAGGCGAGACCGGACTAGGATTTAGAGGTTTTAGAGGCGAGACCGGACTAGGATTTAGAGGTCTTTAGAGCCGAGACTGGGAAGCATTGTGTGGCTGTGAAAGTCAAGTCCACACAGTGACAGAAATGGTTGAACACACCCTCAGCTTTGAAGGCTTAGCACAAAGATTAATTACAGGTGGGTCTCCAGTAACGGTCTCCAGTAACGGTCTCCAACGTGGCTGTTGACTAAAGGGCCGATATCTGTCGACCATCGTTTTTGTGCTGCTGCTGATGCTGCTGTTTTGTGATGTGTCTGTACTTGTATGTTTTTGTGTATTTAGTCATTACTGTTACATGTAGCACGACTTCACAGAGAAACATTCCTAGTCTGTGAACCCTCACTGACAATAAACACCTTCTGATTCTACAGCAAAGGTACCAGCCCAACTACCCTGTCCTCCTGAGTAAACTGGTACGGACCCGAACCCGCACGAGGGCAAGCCTCTCATTTAAAGGACTCGCTCTCAAACACCACCCTGGACAGGCTGAATGCGTCTTCCTGCGCACGGCAGTTAAGGCACAAACGTGGACATGCCCTGCTCTACGCAATTAATTATCGCGCCTCGTTCGCATACACACGTCGGTACACCAATCAGCCATCTCCATGAATATTTCAGGTCGTTGTGAATATCACGAGAGAAAATGTACTCGTCTAGCCAGGCGTCCAAGTTCCGGCAAAAGCAGGAGATACTTTTAATATCAATGGATGGAGAAGTCAGGTCTGTCCTGTGTACACACCAAGGTGCTGCTAAGCAATACTCCACCATGCCATTTGAAATGAGGGACCTTGTCTTATGAGTTGGCATTTCAAGGTCAGCCAAATGGAATAGACCCAAGTTCAGGTGCCCGACATGTCTCCCCCCCTTCAGACAGACCACTGATGAATGCTGAAACACAGGAAGTTTGAACACTGGGCCTCATTCACAATCAAATCTGGGCTGAAATGGTGCAGACAAACGTTAGAAGCTTAAATCTGTCCCTCAATATATTCTTACTCTGGGAACAAACTTAGAACCTCAGACCAGGTGGACACAGAAATAATTCAGCATTCCTAGAAACATAAAACACGTATTTCACCCAAGATGGACAGTGACTTGGAACTACACTAATTTATCAAAACTTTACAAGTTGACAAAATGTACCCAATAACCAACAAATGGACAATTTTCCATCGTTTATATACTTAAAATCGAGGGTCAATGTTGCAGAGCGATGGAGAATGAATGAATGGAACGGGCGGAGGAAAGTATCAGGTGTCTCTGCAACGGGAGTGTCAGAGAGGACGAAGGGAAAGGTCTACAAGACAGTGGTGAGGACAGCCATGATGGACGGCTTGGAGACAGTGGCTCTGAGGAAAAGACAGGAGGCGGAGCTAGAAGTGGAGGAGCACAGCACGGATGAACTGTTAGTGACTCCAGTTCATCCAGGACCAGGTCCGGAGCTGGTGCACGAGCTGGTCCGGAGTCAGAAGCAGCATCTCTGGAAGAGATTTCAAATCTTCCCAAAGTGCCACTGAAGATGTCCCAATGACCCTGCTCCTCCGCTGGTTTGGACTTGGTAACCGATGGCAACAGCAGAATGCACGAAGACCCAGCCGACAGACACCACAGCAACCCGATACGCACACCCGGCTGGAGAAGGCCCCGGCCTGGGACTCAACAGTTGTGGGAAGTGCTTCATGTGAGAGTAACAGTAGAGGTGCAGCGAGTCGTAAAGCGGGGGGGGGGGGGGGGGGGGCAGGACAGACTGGGCTGATGAGTGATCCAACAGGAGACGGCCTCCAGGAAACGCTTTCCTTCTACAGCTGCCTTGTGATTGGACGATCTCCGACCAGCTGATACTTTGTGTGGCATCACCAGTTATCACACGGTGCAGTCGAGCAGGAAAACGTTGTTACTCCATTAGAAGGAACCAGGATGCAGTCCTGGGGGGGACCCGGCCCCCCCTACCGGAGACATCCTCGTCCGTGTGTTTAAGGCTTCTACAGGAGTGTTGCAGTAGAAATGTCTGACATTTTGTATAAATCACCAGCCTGGTGTTAGAACCAACCATCAAATCTACATCTTATTAGCATTATTAATTAGCCAAGACTGAATACCTAATTAATCCCTGCGTATGTGAGTCTGACAAACCAGAGCAAAGGTGATGCAAGTGCAAGTCAGCGAGTATTTCTGAGTGCTGGAGAGCCGCCCGCCCTCAGAGGGGCGTCTGCAGGTGTGTGTATTGCTGCGGCGGCGTGGAGGAGCTGGAGGAGGCGGTGTTGGAGGCGGGGCTGTGAGTCAGATGGGAGGAGTCAGACCTCTGGAGCTCCTCGAGCTTCTTTAAGTACTCGTCTCTGAGAGCCAGCAGCTCCGTGTAGCGCTGCTCCACCGGACTCTGCTGCTGCATGAACACACAAACAGTGGGATTACACAGAGGCAAGGGACACCTGGACCCCCCCCACGTAAAGGACGGCGATCCTCAAGCTGTCCCAGAAACACAGACCCAAAGTGTAACCATGGAAACAGACAGAAGACAACAATAAAATACAACTCTCTGCAGACTGAGTTCAAAGTCATGCTCCTGTGGCTCCTCCCACCTCGTGTTGTTCAGGAAGAAGGTAAATAGAAAGGTCTTCATCCATCCTCATGTCTCCTGCTGGGCTAGCTCTTCATCAGTGCCTGTAGGTTCTCAGCCATCCATCCATCCATCCATCCTCCATCCATCCATCCATCTATCATCCATCCACCCACCCATCCATCATCTTGCTGCTTTTTTGCTTTGTGGGTCACAGGAGTTGGTGGATCCTGTCCCAGTTTGCTATGGGTGAGCGGTGGGGCACACCTCGGACGTGTCGCCAGCACATCGCGGGGCTACACAGATGGACAACCATTCACGCACACACCGCGGACAATTTGGAATAATCAATTCATCTAGATCGCATGTTTTTGGAGATGGAAAGAAACTGGAGAACCCGGAGAAAACCCACGGTCACAGGGAGAACATACAAACTCCACACAGATAGGATTCGCACCCAGTACCTCCTTGCTGTGAGGTGACAGCGCTAACCACTACACCACCACGCCGCCCAGTCACTCTCAGTCATCCAGGTGGAAGTAAATCAAGGTGAGCAAAGACGAATCAACTGGACATGTTCAAGTTTGGTTGAAGACATTTCACCTTCATTCAAGACGCTTCTTCAGGTCTGAATGGTTGTTAGAGGGTCCAGATACTTCTACTCCTGCTGGAGGGTCCAGATACCTTCACTCCTGTTGGAGGGTCCAGATACCTCTACTCCTGCTGGAGGGTCCAGATACCTCTACTCCTGCTGGACGGTCCAGATACCTCTACTCCTGCTGGACGGTCCAGATACCTCTACTCCTGCTGGAGGGTCCAGATACCTCTACTCCTGCTGGAGGGTCCAGATACCTCTACTCCTGCTGGAGGGTCCAGATACCTCTACTCCTGCTGGAGGGTCCAGATACTTCTACTCCTGCTGGAGGGTCCAGATACCTCTACTCCTGCTGGAGGGTCCAGATACCTCTACTCCTGCTGGAGGGTCCAGATACCTCTACTCCTGCTGGACGGTCCAGATACCTCTACTCCTGCTGGACGGTCCAGATACCTCTACTCCTGCTGGAGGGTCCAGATACTTCTACTCCTGTTGGAGCAGAAAACAAAGGACCCAAACCACCAGGACAATAAGACTCACCATGAGTCATTAGCATCCATGAGGTGAAGGTCATTACCCCCCTCCCTCGGGTGAGCCGCTATGTTGAGCTGTATTTAGGTGGGGGTCAAGTGTGTTGCCAGATTTGAAGCTCCGCACAGTGGGAGGGAAAATTTAGTACAGCCTGTTGAATGTCTTACACCAGAACGAGCAAACAGTGTCTGCTCAAACTAATAGCACCTAAAAAGACCACAACATGTAAACGTCCACAGGAGGGGGAGGAAGGAGTAAGGACACCTCCTGGCTAAGGATCCTCCTCCCCCACTGGAAGACACACAGCAGTCTCCTGATGAGAAGCGTTGCCCGATGTTCAGCACGCCTCACTCAACAGCAGTCTGAAGACCGACGATCAACAATTGCTGATTTGTATGAAGCTGGAAAAGGTTAACAAACCATCTCTAAAAGTCTTGATGCGCATGAACCCACGGTTAAACAGGTTGGACAGGGGACTGGCCCCCCAGTAGAGACAGTCTAGGGTTAGGGTTAACCCTCCACAGCACTGCTGGCAGAATCTTCTGCAGACCAATGAAACCAAAACTATGTCCACTTGATCTTCATTTCATATCTGACCAGACAATTCAAAAGTGTGTCCAGGGCTGATCCGGTGTGGGACCGCTCCTCGTCTGACACCCTGAAAGCTGCTCCAAGAGCAAAGTGTGGGACTGGGATTCAGGGACGTGTGGTAGGTGACGCAGCCATTCCAAGGAATGGGCAAAACTTTCTGAGAAGCTCTAAGACTAAGTTGTTTGCAGAGGCACAATGTGCAATCAATCCCTCCAACCAAGGCTGCCCTAGAAGAGCATACCAAGGTCAAGTACCGGTGTCAACACCAGATCTACCTTCACCGTGCAAATGGGGCTGGTCAAAAACATCTGAGGACTATGAACCCTTCTGGACATGCCTGCCAGATAGGCCAGTCCAGTAACGAACTGGGTTGTGTTGGGCAGCGTGTACAGCCCTGTTTCCCTGAAGGTGCGTCTGGATAGCCTTGTTAGCCTTGTTGTTAGCAAGACGGCATGAGCGGTGGGCGGCGAGTAGACAAACAAAAGAGCAGAGGAAGTCCTCAGATGGTCCACGTCACTCTTTATTTCCTCCAAGGCGTGACCTCACCACATCCCCAGCGCCCAAACAGGTGCACTCGTCGCAGACGCTGGGTCCTCGCTCCTCCGGCAGCCCCGACATGCCGGGTGTCTGCCACTATTTAAGCACCTGTTCTAAATTGGGCAATCCCATTACCACCCAACCACCCCCATCTAGTTTCCCCCTTGGTTTGACCCGGAACTCTTTTGAGCAGCGTCTGTTCCCCGGGGAAGTCCTTTGGCCAAACGCTGCCGCCCTGGACACAAGAGCAGGTAAGTGGCCCGGAACGAACAGCCTGTTCGTTACACCTGTGTTAGACCCTTGATTTGGCATCACTTAAGTCTTGTGAGATGGAATGAAGCTTCTTAGAAATTCTAAAGTTTCAAATTCAAATTGTGCATGTGTTTTTTTTATAATTCAACAATAATTCAACATTCCATATCTGATCAGTCTGAAAAAAATGGTGACCATTTTGAATATTCAATGAAAATGGTGAATTATCCAAAAATACTTCTACAAAGTACTATACATGGTAATAGTACTGCTGCTTAGCTGTACTATCATGCATAAATATCCTTTATATTTTGAAGCTAAGCAGCTGTACTATAAACATCCTGTCCTCACCCCCACTGTGAAGCAGGGTGGGGAGTTTCATGGGGGGGTCTCAGGGCCTGGACAACTTATCCTCTATGGGTAAACGAATTCACAAGTTTATCAAGGGCCCTGATGAACTGACGGCTTGTCCAGGGTGCAGGGTGCAGGGTGCACCCCGCCTCTCGCTGGGGTCGGAAGATGAATGGAGTTTATCAAGAACCCGAGGCAATCTGTCCAACAGCTGGAGCTGCAACAGCACAATGACCTCAAGCACAGAAGACAGTCCACCGTCGAATGTCCTGCAGTGTCCCAGTCAGAGTCCTGACCTAAACCCGATGGAGGCGCTGTGAAGGGTTCTGTAAAGAGGAACGGTCCCAAAGCGCTATATAAAATCAAGCATTATTATTATTATTATTATTATAAGGTTCAGCTCCTGAACCAGGGGGTGTACCGACTCAGTCAGTACACCCCCTGGTTCCGTGTGACAACATCATGGAACTGTTGGGTGCCCCCCCTCTAAGCAGACACCGTCTGTGTGATTGTAATAAAGAAATTCATAAGTGTGTCCTGACTTGTTCATCCTACTGTAACTCACTGCGGGTGGGGGGACATCGACCCCCCTGGATGTTAATGACTCCGGGTGGTTTGGGTCCTTTGTTACCTGGACTCTCTACCCGTCTCTCAGAACTGAAGACGGCTCTTGGATGAAGGTAAAATGTCTTCAACCAAACTTGAACAAGTTGTTTTTGCCCTTCTTGATTCTTGGTAGGTCTGTTCTCAGGAGCGCCCTGGGAGGGATGCTTCTCTGAGTATGACAAAGGTAATAGAACCAACACACACCTGCAGTCCTACCTGCTGCCGTATCCGTGGGTTCCAGCGGATGTAGTACATCACCCACAGCTCTAGGTGGCGCATGCTAGCGACAGGGTAGAGTACCCTGCCGGACTCAGGGGTGTAGAAGGGATTTAAATACAGCTCCATCATACTGTTGACCAGAGACCACAGAGACACCGTCTTCATCCTCAGCTCCTGCAACAAAGAAAGGGTGTGACCGAGGTGTTCATCAGGCGGCGGCGGGACGGCGGCGGCACGGCGGCGGCTGTTGTCCGGCCTTACATTGTGGTCTCGTGTGCTCTCACAGTTGAAGAGAAAAGTCCCGAAGCGACAGCTGTAGAGATGATCCAGGATCGTCAGCAGGAGGCGCTCATTAAACTCAAAAGCTGTGGGGAACTGAGAAGTCAGGAGGTCAGAACCCGAAACCAACCCAAGTTCTTCTGCGTGTGGCTCTGGGGGGCCCCGGGGGTCATTCCCAGGGGTCATTCCCAGGGGGCTGTGGCGGCTTGGGGTGATCTGGGGGCTCATGTTTCCGTTGTTGGGTCCGGGATGGCTGCCCCGTTCTTAGGTGGAGGTTTCACGCATGCCAGGTCCACCACTCCAGCACCAATCAAAACTCGATCTGAGAGTTAACTCCGCCCACAGATCTCTGAGTCAGTGGAGGTTGCTGGTTCAGTGCTTGTGGCTCTCACTATGCTCTCTCTCTTTTTCCTCAGATCTGAGAACTTGGTGATCCATACTTTCCTCTAGAGGCTGATGTGAACCTGGTGTATTGGGACAACTCTTGGTGATGATTGGATGAAGGGGTAGAATTAAGGAGCACAAATAAATCCATTGCACTCTCTCCTCAGAACACTGTGTATTTGTCACTTTGTGTTTGTCCATGTTGTGTGTTCACTGCGGTGTGCACAGCCCTCTACGGCGGTAAGCAGGTAATAAAACCAATAAAATATGAATAGGCTAGTCTGCCAAGAGGGCAGGTGACGGTCACAATCACTATAAGAATAAAAAGCACAGAACTCTAACAGAGACTGACGTTGTTACGTTGTTACTGTGGAGCACGAATGCAGACAAGATGATAGAAAAAAGAACCCGAACCCAACAGCAGCTGGAATTCAGCAGCAATTACATCACCAAGCGGGTTGGAGCAGGAGCATCATCAGCCTGACTAAACAGAACCGACCACTAGAGGGCAGTAGAGGGTTTCTGGTCTCACTCAGGTGAACTCCGAGGTACTGACTGTATCTTCATGTGTACCACGTACACACCGGCACCACCACAGAACAGGGTCACGCTTAAGCAAGAAGCAGAACCTCAAAGCGGCGCGAACGACCGGACCCCAGGACGCACCTGCTTCGTCATCTGCCAAACACAGTCGACGAACTGGAGGAAGACGGGCGACCTGTCCTGATCAGCATGGTTCTTGTCCCCGTGGCCTATCCTCTGGGGGCGGACACACACACACACACGCACAGACACACACACATAGAATATTTCAGATGAACCATGTCTTGTTCAGATTTCTGCTTCTATACGAATATTAAAAAACACAGGAGTGAAGAGGTCTAGCCCCCACGTGGACTCCTCCCACTATCGTCGGTCTGTGGGACAGTGGCTGGATCTACTCACCGAGGCAAACTTGTGTCCAAAGCTGATCCACTCCTTCTCAACCAGCACCTGAAAGCACAGAGGATTCCTCCACCGGTCACTTCTGCAGACGCTCGTTTGTCCCGTCCGTCCCGACTCTGACCTGGAATCCTCGCAGGGTTCTGTAGTGGCTGTCCAGCATCAGCATGGCCAGAGAGGTGAGCTGGGCCGTCCTGTCCCAGCCGTCGCTGCAGTGGACCACCACCGAGTTCCCACCAGAGACCTTATCAGCCACCTGGATGGCTCCAGACAAAACCAGCTGCACAGGGGACAGACAAGGGAATAGCTGCAGGGACATCCTCCACACAAAGAGAAGACGCTAGAAGTCCTACCTTAATGTGTTCCAGCCAGTGTGTCGACTCCAGGCTGGACAGCCAGTGAGACTCCTCTACGGTGGGGTAGACAATGTCTCTGAGTTTCTTCAGGGATTCCCTCATCACATGAATATTCTGAATGTCCAGGAAGATGAGCTCTGCAGTCTGGTATTCATCCCCCTCGTAGCCTCCCCCCGTGGCCTGTGGATAGCCAAGGCAGGGAGGTGAGGATGGGCGGAGTTTCACCACATCATCCAGGTTATCACACAGAAAACACCGGACTCACGAGGCCGATGACGGAAACACAACTTGACGCATTTTCCCTATCAAGTCTATCAACATTCAGACACGCCCACTGAAGATCTGCAGCTATCAAGCTATTGATCCATCCATCGATCACCCAAGCTTAATTCACTTGCGTCAAAAGACTGTCGTTTGTCGACTGAAGTCCAGCATTCAGCACCCCCCCCTTCCGTAACACCTCATGGCACCAGATATTGAAGCTGTACCGGTATGTGTCCGGCCGCCCCCTCCCTGCGGACGCACACACAGAGCCCCCAACGCTGATGCAGCTTATTGTGAGGAGGCGTCGGGAGAAAGCAAAGACCTACTCTGGGACATGAACAGCACCTCCCCGGTGGACCAACCAGTCAGCAACGTGCCCAAACCACGGAGGGACGTTACTCCAATTCCCGTGGGTTTCAGCGGTCAGCACCTCGCGGCTGTAAATAGCAAAGGCACTCAGAAATGTAGGAACTTTCTTTTGGATCTGGGATGGATCGACTGGGCAATCGGGCCGCCCCTCTTCTCAGTTTTCACTAATGACTGCCTTACGCGTTAGCTCGATCATCGTTTGTCCTGTACGCCAACGACTCAAAAGTCAGTGATATATCCAATGTGGACGAGGTCCGTAAACGGGCCAAGAACAACAACACGACCTTCAACACTTCCGTGTACGTGTGTGCTCATTGGCAGTAGACAACGGCTGAGGAACAAACCCGTGTTGAACAGCTCTCCATTAGGGTAAGTTCACCAGATGACATTATTAGGTCTCACAGTGGATCAACACCTGTCATGGACCCCTTATATAGACAATGTGATCAGGATCAGGGTACTGGCATCGCCATTGTGCGAAGGCACTCCTCTTGTCGCCCCACCAGCTATGAAAGAGGCGGTACTATCTCCAGTATTGTCTCACCTAGAATACAGCTTTACGGTCTGCAACAACTAAAGCTGAACTGAACAATCGAGGCTGCAGCCTGTACCAACAGTGTCCCTTCATTATGGCCTTTAATCGATGTTAAAACGCAGCTTCACTTATTAATATTTAAAAAGAAAATCATTTGAACTGGTCTACCAATCTCATTTCATGAAAACTTCAAGCACTCCCTTACATTCACCCATTCACACCCCAGTGGCAGGATATGACCCGGCGGGGTATCTGATTCCTGGGGGGGCAGAGCTGCTAATGGCCTGGACCTTATCCTTGCCATTCAGCTGCCTCCCTCTCCATAGGCGTTTGGCTGTGGCTGACCTCCTAGCTGCCCCCCCACGGTCACCATTACCCCCGCCGAAGAGGAGGCGAGCGTATTGCAAATGGGTCCGTTTGTCCGTTTGTCTGTTTGTTTGTTTGTCTGTCCGAGTGCATAACGCAAGAACTAGTAACCCAATCGACTTGAAACTCTCACACAAGCAAGGTTCTGTCCGTGGCTCGGTCCTCCCCGAGAATGGCGTTGATCCGGATCTGGATCCAGATTCTAGAATTATTTTTACATCTGGAATCGTGCCTGTGCTGTAAACTGTCACTTTCAGAGGGAGGGACACGAATGGCATGATGGGAAAAAGAGTCCAGAAGGAGTCTTGTAGTACGTTCCGGAGCAGCAAGCTAGAGCAGGTTTGGCCCCTCTGATCCGGAAGCCCTGTTTACTGTCTCACAACATCCAATAGTCTATTGGAGGCGGAGTCTGCAGTCTCTGATTGTCGTTTCCTAGTTTACCTGTAGGATCCCCAGATGTTTGTAGCTGTCCTGCACATCTGTTGTGTTGCCTTCAGGTAGATCAACCCTTCAGTTGTGATCATCTTCCCTCTTCTAGATATGATCAAGTCTGAATGGCATCCCGATGTCTTTGCTGCATATCCCAGCGAGGGGAATCGGGGGGTCCATGTTACGCTCGTTCTTGACATACATCTTGACGTCGTCCA
>NC_090919.1:7731990-7736990 GCF_040956055.1 Brachionichthys hirsutus | reverse complement strand
GTTACTGTTTTAAACATGACTGTAGTGTTTTTAAAGCAGCACCATTTTACCTGTAGGATCTTCTGACCACGCCCTGCTTTTAGGTAGTGTTCTTATCAAAAACATCTCGCCGAGGAGCGCCTACTGCCATTTTAATTCTGTTCTCACGCACGACCAGAGTGGTGGGACCATGACGAGATTCAGATTAGAGTACCTCAACGTCACACGTGACGTCACCAGGTCTATCGGAGATCTGGAGACCGATGGGGTGGAGCTAGAGAGACTCAGTGAGGTCACAGGAAGTCGAGGATATATTGAGATCCTCAAAAGTAAAAAGACGGCTTTAGCCGGCCTGCTGGACACCAGGGTTCAGGGCGCGCTCCTCCGGTCCCGAGTCCGGAACATCTCGGAGACGGATGCACCCTCCAGCTTCTTCTTTGGCTTGGAGAGGAAGCGTGGGCAGAGGAGGACAATCCACTCACTCCTGTCGGAGACGGGGCGGGAGCTGGGTGACCCGGGCCAGATCCGGAGGAGGGCGGTGGGGTTCTACTCCTCCCTATACAACAGTGAATATAGGGGAAATGAAGAACTGTTGGAGGAGTTTTGTGGGGGTCTGCCCCAGGTCTCCAGGGAGACAAACGCACTGCTGGACCGCCCTTTGGGTCTGGGCGAGCTGCGTGCGGCCCTGCTGCAGATGAAGGGGCTGAAGGCCCGGGGATAGACGGGCTCACGGTAGAGTTTTATAAAGCCTACTGGGACGTCTTTGCCCCAGACCTCATCGATGTGTTTCATGAAAGTCTGTCTTCGGGATCCCTGCCGCCCTCCTGCCGAGGAAGGGAAACCTTCAGGAGGTGAAGAACTGGCGCCCGGTGTCCCTCCTCTGTACCGACTACAAGCTACTCTCCAAAGCCTTGGCCAACCGCCTGAGAGAAGCTGTCGAGCAGGTCATCCACCGGGACCAGGCAGGTCCATGGTGGATAATATCTACCTGATTCGGGGTTTTGGAGGTCTCTGGTTCATTAGGTCTTAACGTAGGTTTGGTCGTAAGCCAGGAAAAAGCGTTTGACCACGTTGAGCACTGCTTCCTCTGGGAGACCATGAGGAGGTTTGGGTTCGGCGCTGGCCTCGTCGCTGAGATCCAGGTGCTGTACAGGGACATTGTGAGTGTGCTGAAGATCAATGGTAGCTTGTGTGCTCCTTTTAGGGTGCGTAGAGGCGTCAGGCAGGGCTGCGCTCTGTCGGGATGCTCTATGCGCTCTCCCTGGAACACCTTCTTCACCGTCTCCGTCTTGAGGTTCGTGGGCTGCTTCTACCCGGTTCTAACAGTAATGTAATTTTATCCTCCTATGCTGACGACCTCGTTGTTCTTTGAAAAGACACTGGGTGCCTCAGTCAGTGTTGTTTTTATCCAGAGACGAGGGGGGGCAGGGCCTTATCCACCTGGCTGGTAGAACAGCCACCAGAGGCGCACCTCTCTGCGCTGGCTGCTACAGGAGCCTTTGGTTTGTGGTGCTGGGCTGGACGTGTGTCTCTGTCCCAGGTCTGAGGGGAGTCCTGCACCAGTCTAACACTGTCCTTTTTAAGCAGCTCGTTGACAAAGCGGGACCAGGCCTCGCCGACGCCCGAGCTGTGGGACAGATGCTGGGGGTCCGTTCGGCGAGGCTGGTCCAGAAGAGCCTAGAGCTTTGGAGGCAGAGGCTGCGACCGGAGGAGCGGAGCCTCCTCCTGAGGTACACGAGCAGTGCCCTCTACCCCGACCCCACAGACCCCTTCCCCGACCTCTGCCTCACCCCTGATTACAGAGAGCTGAGCGGGCCCCTCCTCAAAGAGACCGGAGACCTCACCATACAGACGATCAATGCCTGTCTATACAGCAACGTCGTCAAGACAATGAACAGCAGGACCCTATGCGACAGGGCGACAACCGTCTGGTCCAGCAGGCTCGCGGGACACGCCCCGCATGGAGGAACCTCTACAAGGCCCCCCTGAAGAAAAGGACTGGGACCTGCAGTGGAGGATCCTCTACAAGGCCCCCCTGAAGAAGAGAACTGGAGACCTGCAGTGGAGGATCCTGCACGGAGCGATTGCCACCAAAGCTTTCCTGGCGGCGATCGACCCGGGAGTGAGGAACAAGTGCCCCTTCTGCAGCCTGCCTGAGAACGTGTTCCACATTTTTAGCGAGTGCAGCAGACTCACTGGGTTCTAGATTCGTATCTGGGTTTTGGGTTCTAGATTTGTATCTGGTTTTTAATCTGTTCAATGTCGTTTTCACTGTCCCTGCTTTTATCTCCGGTTTCAGGAGCAAAAAGACGGACAAAGCCAAGAGCCAAATCCTAAATGTTCTAATTGGGGAGGCAAAGATGGCGATATACCTGAGCCGGAGGGACAGGCTGCAGGGGGGGCCAGAGGGACAGGCTGAAGGGGGGGCTGGAGGGACAGGCTGCAGGAGGGGCCGGAGCTGGGCCCGGCGGCCCTGTGGAGGCGGGACCTCAGGGCCAGACTGAGGCTGGAGTTCGGGTTCCACAGGGCCACAGGGAACATGGGGGACTTTCTGAAGATGTGGGGGGTCACAGTGTCCTGTTCCATGTGTCTGACGGAGGGGAGCTGGTCCTCTGTTACTTTTTGTGAACATTCTGACTGGTCTCAGTCTGACCCGTCACCCAGGACCTGTTTGCTGTGGGAGACGCGACCAGGAGCACAAAGCCCCCAACGACAGATCCTCACTCAACCCCCCCGAGACTCCACCAGCGTTGATGGATGCTGCTAACGAGTCCTCCTCACGGTGCTGCAGGGACAACTGGATCTTCCACCTCACCCTCACGCCCACTCACCAGCACCTCACCCCCACTCACCAGCACCTCACCCCCACCCTCACCCCCACTCACCAGCACCTCACCCCCACTCACCAGCACCTCACCCCCACGCCCTCACCAGCACCTCACCCCCACTCACCAGTGCCTCACCCTCACCCCGACGCCCACTCACCAGCACCTCACCCCCACCCCCACGCCCTCACCAGCGCCTCACCCCCACCCCCACGCCCTCACCAGCGCCTCACCCCCACTCACCAGCGCCTCTTCTTTCTCTGTAAGTTCCGCCCGATCGATCCGATGGAGCGCTAAACCCTTTAACATGTGACCTCGCCGCCTGGTTGGGTTCACGGACTCACACTCATAACATGCTCAGTCACCAGAATCCGTACTTGGCTTACGGATAACAAACTGTCACTACATCTTGGTAAAACAGAATCTATTCTTTTTGGGTCTAAACACTCTCTACGTGAGATAAATGTTAATGATTTCAAGGTCACAGTCAATACAGTAATCTCCAGCAAAGAAGAGATTACCTATTTGGGCTGTGTTCTTGACAAATACCTGTCTGGTGATAGTATGGCAACTAAGGTGATCAAAAAAGTCAATCAGGGAACAAGATTTTTGGGCAGAATGTCTGCTTTTGTCTTCGGACGCTTGCTGGAGCCTCGTTCAGCCCCTCTTTGACTATGCTAGCACCTCCTGGTATTCAAACATCAAAGTGTCCCTGAAAACCAGGCTCCAAACCTCCCAAAACAAACTGATTCGGCTACTCCTCAATCTGGGGCCCATGACCCACCTTCTTCCTGGACATTTTGCTAGCCTAAAATGGCTCAGGGTAGAAGACAGGGTTAAACAACTCAAAATGGGATTGGCATTTAAAATAGTCAATGCAGCTCTGCCCTCAGTCCCCTCAATCCCTGCATACCTGAATAAACACCTCCACAGATTTAGTGACACCCACAGCCACAACACTAGAGGGAGCTCAAACAACAACCTGATTACCCCCTCCTACAGGACTAACATGGGTAAATCATCTTTTTACAATACTGCCCCCTAAGGGTGGAACTGTTTGACTCCTGCCCTCAAAACATGCACCTCTTTGGCCTCCTTCAAAACGGCCCTAAAAATACACCTTTCAGGGGGACAGAAACGGAGATAGTCATCACGACTCTCTCCAGATCAACCCCCCCCCCTTTGTCCGCCTACATTGTACATATTATGTGTTTTTTGAATTTATTGTTATTTTATATCTGTGGAGTAATTTATTTTTATTTTATTTGTATTGTTAAATGTCGATGATTTATGTACGAAGGACTTTCAACGGAAACAAGACCGCAAGGGCTTTTTAGAAATGCTCCTCTTAGACAGGATGTTTGACTGTACTTGTACTGTAATACATGCTACTGTGTGACTGTACTTGTACTCTAACATTCTATCTAATAAATATATTCATTCATTCATTCATAGATAGATGATAGATAGATGATAGATAGATGATAGATAGATAGATAATAGACAGATAGACAGACAGATAGATAGATAGATATATAGAGAGATAGATAGATGATAGATAGATAGATAGATAGATAGATAGATAGATAGATTGATAGATAGATAGATAGATAGATAGATAGATGATAGATAGATAGATAGATGATAGACAGATAGACAGACAGATAGATAGATAGATAGATAGATAGATGATAGATAGATAGATAGATAGATAGATATATAGAGAGATAGATAGATGATAGACAGATAGATCGATAGATAGATGATAGATAGATAGATAGATAGATATATAGAGAGATAGATAGATAATAGATAGATAGATGATAATAGAGATAGATAGATGATAGATAGATAGATAGATAGATAGATAGATAGATGATAGATAGATGATAGATAGATAGATAGATAGATAGAGATAGATAGATGATAGATAGAAGATAGATAGATGAATAGATAGATGTCCCTCTGATGCTGACTCCCTCAGCGGAGGGGGGAGGGGAGGGGGGGCTCCTGCGGTGATGCTGAGCCGCTGACGTAAAGTGAAAGGGGCGGGGTGAGCTTCGTGTCGAGTCTCCAGCGGATGGCCGTCAGAGCCGGTCTTTGGTTTATCTCCATCATCCGGATCGCGTCTCTCGTCCCGGGTCTGCCCAGCGGCATCGAGGACACCGCCTCCGGCCAGCATCCGGTAAGAGCCGG
>NC_090919.1:7580146-7731890 GCF_040956055.1 Brachionichthys hirsutus | reverse complement strand
AGTTTTCATGTTGGTGTTTAAAGATACCGAGAACAATCTAGAACCTTCTGGTGCTGATCCAGATCACCATGTGGACGGTGTAGATCCAGTTAGGGGGGGGTCTGTGCTCTGTGGGTTCTGATCTGGTTAGGGGGGTGAGCTGCTTGGGGGAGGTCTGTGCTCTGTGGGTTCTGATCCGGTTAGGGGGGGTGAGCTGCTTGGGGGGGTCTGTGCTCTGTGGGTTCTGATCCGGTTAGGGGGGGGGTGAGCGGCTTGGGGGGGTCTGTGCTCTGTGGGTTCTGATCCGGTTAGGGGGGGGTGAGCTGCTTGGGGGGATCTGTGCTCTTAGGGGGGGGTGAGCTGCTTGGGGGGGTCTGTGCTCTGTGGGTTCTGATCCGGTTAGGGGGGGTGAGCTGCTTGGGGGAGGTCTGTGCTCTTAGGGGGGGGTGAGCTGCTTGGGGGGGTCTGTGCTCCCTGAGTGATGTTCCGGTTTAAGAATGGTCCCCCGTAAATCAGCTTCTCAGCGTCTCCATGCAAAGACAGCTTGAAGAGGATTTCAGTTCAGTTCAGAGCTTTATTGTCCCTCAAGGGGACATTTGGTTTGCAGCAGAGGACAACAACAACAACAACAACAACAGTAACACAATCACAAAGCACAGGACGACATGATCATGAATCAAAACAGTAACAACAGCCTGAGACAGATGCATCCGGCCCGAATGATAACGTGTTCTAGATGCAGTTCCTCACTGCTGCTGCAGGGGGCAGAAATAAAGGATGAAACATCGAGGAGCCTGCTGGTTGATGAGGCTGATGCAGCGCTCACTCTGTCATCCATCCATCCATCATGCATCCATCATCCACCCATCCATCCATCCATCATGCATCCATCAATCCATCCATCCATCAATGCATCCATCCCTCCATCCATCCATCCATCCATCCATGCATCCATCCATCCATCCATCCATCCATCATGCATCCATCATCCATCCATCCATGCATCCATCCATCATCAATTCATCCATCCATCATCCATCCATGCATCCATCCATCCATCCATCCATCCATCCATATATCCATCCATGTATCCATCCATCCATCCATCCATCCATCATCCATCCGTCATGCATCCATCCATCCATCCATGCATCATCCATCCATCCATCAATGCATCCATGCATCCATCCATGCATCTATCAATCATCCATCCATCATGCATCCATCCATCCATCCATCCATCATGCATCCATCCATGCATCTATCAATCATCCATCCATCATGCATCCATCCATCAATGCATCCATCCCTCCATCCATCCATCCATCCATCCATGCATCCATCCATCCATCCATCCATCATGCATCCATCATCCATCCATCCATGCATCCATCCATCATCAATTCATCCATCCATCATCCATCCATGCATCCATCCATCCATCCATCCATCCATCCATGTATCCATCCATCCATCCATCCATCCATCATCCATCCGTCATGCATCCATCCATCCATCCATGCATCATCCATCCATCCATCAATGCATCCATGCATCCATCCATGCATCTATCAATCATCCATCCATCATGCATCCATCCATCCATCCATCCATCATGCATCCATCCATGCATCTATCAATCATCCATCCATCATGCATCCATCCATCCATCCATCCATCATGCATCCATCCATCCATGCATCCATCATCCATCCATCATCCATCCATCATCCACCCATCCATCCATCATGCACCCATCTATCCATCCATGCATCCATCTTCTTGTACATGAGACCTCGATCGTTTCGTCTCCACCGCTGTACCCTCCTTGTGGGTCGACGGTTCTCTTTGTGATGTCTGACTGAAATGATGTGAGTCTGAGTTCAAATGCAAACATTTCATTTCTCCTAAAAACATCAAGCAAGAAAACGTTACTCAGCATCACTGACTGGATAAAGACGCTGCATTTTTCGCCAATGATAACAACACAGTGCAGGAGATGATTCACTCATTCATTCATCGCCACGAATTATCCAGAGCATCGGAAAAGCTGCAACCATTCCATTAAATTAAATTAAATTAAATTAAATTCAGTTTTATTTCTATAGCACCAGATCACAACATAAAGTCATCTCAAGGCACTTTACAGGATTAGCAGGGAAACACAGAACCCAACTTGACCCACAAGAGCAAGAACTCTGGCAACGGAGGCAAGGAAAAACTTCCCTTTAACGGGCAGAAACCTTGGACAGAACCTAGGCTCATGGTGGACGGCCATCTGTCTGGACCGGCTGGGTAGAGAGAGAGAGAGAGAGAGAGAGAGAGAGAGAGAATGGCAGGTCGGAGGAGAGTCAAAAACAAGATGAATTAAAGCCGCAAGCGGCGTTGTAGGCCCTCGCCGGCCGACAGGCCGTTGAGCTGACCCGCCGACGCACGCCGCTTTTGTCCTGAGTGCTTCGCAAGTGTTTAGATTTGAGCTGCATTAGTAGCTCACAGTTTAGTCAAATCGTTATTTGGATTATATGGCAACTGCCATCAGGAGTTTCAATCCAATATGGCCGCCTTCCTGTGTGTCTGGGGGCGTGGCCATAATATTTTTTTTTTTGCCCTGACATGACGCATGTCTGTACCGAATTTCGTGGCTGTCCGACAAAGTTGGCGTCGGACGTCAACTGTGTTTGTCGATGTCTGTGTGTGTGCGTGTGTGTTGTTGAGTGTTGGTGTGTGTGTGTGTGTGCTGTTGAGTGTCGGTGTGTGTGTGCGTGAGTGTGTTGGATGCCGAGGGTTGACGAGCTGCGCTGTCAGAACACGAGCTGCTGCGTTCTGGATTAGCTGGAGATGTTTAATAGACCTTTTTGGGCAGCCGGACAGTAAGGAGTTGCAGTAGTCCAGTCTGGAAGTCACAAAAGCATGGACTATTGTTTCTGCATCTTTTCGGCTTCGTAGGTGCCTGACCTTTGAAATATTCCGAAGGTGAAAGAACGCAGTCCTTGAAATATGCTTTATCTGGGACTGAAAGGACAGGTCCTGATCAAAGATTAATTTGATCAGGACCTGTGGAAATTTATGCTGTGTTTCTTAATAATGTTACCTAAGGGAAGCATATACAGCATATAAAGGACTACCATTTTTTGTTATGTTGATGATTTATGTACGAAGGACTTTCAACGGAAACAAGACCGCAAGGGCTTTTTAGAAATGCTCCTCTTAGACAGGATGTCTGACTGTAATTGTACTATAATACATGCTACAGTTTGACTGTACTTGTACTGTAATACATACTGTAAGAGCCACACAAGGTTTTGGTGGTTTCTCCCATATAATTGAGTTTTGTGTTGTGTGCGCAAGTGTAGTTGTATGTGTGCGTGCTGGGTGTATGCGCATCCACACCACGGTGATTGGGGCGTGGCACAAGTGGAGTGGAGGTTTTATTTGTGTGCGATCACCTGTGCGGTGTCAGGATGTGGCCTTGTTATGGTGGTGAGGTGAGCGTCAGGAGAAACATTTTCTTGACCGCATGATCGTAAAAGGCAGGACCGCAGGATAAGCATGATACACCAGATGTGATGGAAACAATGAAAGATTGCACTGGTGCAATGAGGTATTTAATGTCAACCAATACAACTGCAAACAAGTAAGTCCTCAACCTGTCCTCTCTGCGATCTGGAGCAAATAAAACGGTCAAGGCCTGTGCAACGTACTGCGTGTGCGTCTTCAATGTTTTAACCCCCTCGATTTAGCCCACCGTGGCGTTTGGATTACTTTCAATTTATACGCCACAATACATACTACTGTTTGACTGTGCTTGTACTGTAATACATACTATTGTTTGACTGTACCTGTACAGCTAATAAAACATCGAATAAATTTATTTGTCATCACCGACACAGCCGACGAAACCAAGGCCAGCGCAGTGGCAGGGGGCACAGCAGGCCAGCCCGGCACCCCACCTGCACCCAACATCTCACCCTCCACAACTGCCCGCCTCCCTGCCGGCACCCACCACCCATCCTACTCACCCTTCATAAGAAAGGCCAGAGCCTCTATTTCCTGAGGAGGATCAGGTCCTTCAACATGCCGGACGGTGTTGAGAATGTTTTATGAGTCTGTGGTCTCTCGTCCATCCTGTTTGCTGTGGTGTGCTGGGGCAGCAGACTGAGGGTCTCTAGTCCATCCTGTTTGCTGGGGTGTGTTGGGGCAGCTGACTGAGGGTATCTAGTCAATCCTGTTTGCTGTGGTGTGCTGGGGCAGCAGACTGAAGGTATCTAGTCCATCCTGTTTGCTGTGGTGTGCTGGGGCAGCAGGCTGAGGGTATCTAGTCCATCCTGTGTGCTGGGGCAGCAGACTGAGGGTATCTAGTCTATCCTGTTTGCTGTGGTGTGCTGGGGCAGCAGACTGAGGGTCTCTAGTCCATCCTGTTTGCTGTGGTGTGCTGGGGCAGCAGGCTGAGGGTATCTAGTCCATCCTGTGTGCTGGGGCAGCAGACTGAGGGTATCTAGTCCATCCTGTGTGCTGGGGCAGCAGACTGAGGGTATCTAGTCCATCCTGTTTGCTGTGGTGTGCCGGGGCAGCAGACTGAGGGTATCTAGTCAATCCTGTTTGCTGTGGTGTGCTGGGGCAGCAGACTGAGGGTATCTAGTCCATCCTGTTTGCTGGGGTGTGCTGGGGCAGCAGACTGAGGGTATCTAGTCCATCCTGTTTGCTGTGGTGTGCTGGGGCAGCAGACTGAGGGTATCTAGTCCATCCTGTTTGCTGTGGTGTGCTGGGGCAGCAGGCTGAGGGTATCTAGTCCATCCTGTTTGCTGGGGTGTGCTGGGGTAGCAGACTGAGGGTATCTAGTCCATCCTGTTTGCTTTGGTGTTTTGGGGCAGCAGGCTGAGGGTATCTAGTCCATCCTGTTTGCTGTGGTGTGCTGGGGTAGCAGACTGAGGGTATCTAGTCCATCCTGTTTGCTGTGGTGTGCTGGGGCAGCAGACTGAGGGTCTCTCGTCCATCCTGTTTGCTGTGGTGTGTTGGGGCAGCAGACTGAGGGTATCTAGTCCATCCTGTTTGCTGTGGTGTGCTGGGGCAGCAGAATGAGGGTATCTAGTCCATCCTGTGTGCTGGGGCAGCAGACTGAGAGTATCTAGTCCAGGGGTGGGCAAACCTTTTGACGTGCGGGCCACATTGGGTTTGAAATTTTGACCGAGGGGCCGGGCCAGGAGCTTTTGGATGAGTGTTTGGCCCAGATATACTAAAGCGCTGCGTGTAGTGTGCAAACCTCATAGCACAGTAAACACACAGATAAATGTACAACCCGATTTACTAACAGTGTGTACGAAGGACTGCGTCTTTCAAATGTGCAAAATAGCCTTTATCCAGGTAGTACGTTTGTCTCAATGAATATGCAAGATGCAGCATTTACACATATTTTGGCACAACGGTGTGAGGAGAAATGTAAATAGATTAAAATAGAACAACAGTGTGAGGAGAAATGTAAATAGATTAAAATAGAACAACAGTGTGAGGAGAAATGTAAATAGATTAAAATAACACAACAGTGTGAGGAGAAATGTAAATAGATTAAAATAGAACAACAGTGTGAGGAGAAATGTAAATAGATTAAAATAGAACAACAGTGTGAGGAGAAATGTAAATAGATTAAAATAGAACAACAGTGTGAGGAGAAATGTAAATAGATTAAAATAGAACAACAGTGTGAGGAGAAATGTAAATAGATTAAAATAGAACAGTGTGAGGAGAAATGTAAATAGATTAAAATAGAACAACAGTGTGAGGAGAAATGTAAATAGATTAAAATAACACAACAGTGTGAGGAGAAATGTAAATAGATTAAAATAGAACAACAGTGTGAGGAGAAATGTAAATAGATTAAAATAGAACAACAGTGTGAGGAGAAATGTAAATAGATTAAAATAGAACAACAGTGTGAGGAGAAATGTAAATAGATTAAAATAGAACAACAGTGTGAGGAGAAATGTAAATAGATTAAAATAGAACAACAGTGTGAGGAGAAATGTAAATAGATTAAAATAGCAATGACACTGATCTGTCAAACCTGGTGATTGCATCTGTTTTTAATAAATTTCACTTGAAGGCGTAAATTTAAATAAACCAACATTTATTGAAAAAAGATGATCACTTTCAACATTCAAAACATATCAAAACACGAAATACTAAATCTCAATCATTCCTGCTGCACTCATGTTGTTCCACTGCTGTGCATAAATGCGCACTTCATTAAGAGAACGGGATTTATTGATCATGACGCTGATCGTCTGCTCACACACGGAGGTCGAGCCAAACAGCAGCATATTCTGTGTCGTCCTCCGGACGTTTGGAAACGTTGCTTCGTTAAGTGAGGCATGAAAGTAATTCAGGTTAAGAGACTTGAACTTATCCTTTGAGGCGGAGTCGGACTGAAGATCAATCAGTTCGAGCTGCAGCTCCTGCGGGTCGGTTTCAGGGTCTTGTGACGGGGGACGGGACACCAGCAACTAAACGAAACTAAAAGCAGAGCAATACGCTACAAGCCATCGATGGTCAGTGCGCCATCTGCTGGTCAAACACGGGTATTGCAGGGACAAAATGAAAGTTATGATTTTGAATTTTTTGGTCATTGGACAAGTTTGGCGGGCCGTATTGAAAAGCATAACGGGCCGTGGTTTGCCCATGTCTGATCTAGTCCATCCTGTTTGCTGGGGTGTGTTGGGGCATCAGACTGAGGGTATCTAGTCCATCCTGTTTGCTGGGGTGTGTTGGGCAGCAGACTGAGGGTATCTAGTCCATCTTGTTTGCTTTGGTGTTTTGGGGCAGCAGGCTGAGGGTATATAGTCCATCCTGTGTGCTGGGGCAGCAGACTGATGGTCTCTAGTCCATCCTGTTTGCTGTGCTGTGTTGGGGCAGCAGACTGAGGTTATCTAGTCCATCCTGTTTGCTGGGGTGTGTTGGGGCAGCAGACTGAGGATCTCTAGTCCATCCTGTTTGCTGTGGTGTGCTGGGGCAGCAGGCTGAGGGTATCTCGTCCATCCTGTGTGCTGGGGCAGCAGACTGATGGTATCTAGTCCATCCTGTTTGCTGTGGTGTGCTGGGGCAGCAGACTGAGTGTCTCTAGTCCATCCTGTTTGCTGGGGTGTGTTGGGGCAGCAGACTGAGGGTATCTAGTCCATCCTGTGTGCTGGGGCAGCAGACTGAGGGTATCTAGTCCATCATGTTTGCTGTGGTGTGCTGGGGCAGCAGACTGAGTGTCTCTAGTCCATCCTGTTTGCTGGGGTGTGTTGGGGCAGCAGACTGCGGGTCTCTAGTCCATCCTGTGTGCTGGGGCAGCAGACTGAGGGTATCTAGTCCATCCTGTTTGCTGTGGTGTGCTGGGGCAGCAGACTGAGGGTGTCTAGTCCATCCTGTTTGCTGGGGTGTGCTGGGGCAGCAGACGGAGGGTATCTAGTGCATCCTGTTTGCTGGGGTGTGCTGGGGCAACAGACTGAGGGTATCTAGTCCATCCTGTTTACTGTGTTGTGCTGGGGCAGCAGACTGAGTGTATCTAATCCATCCTGTTAGCTGGGGTGTGTTGGCGCAACAGACTGAGGGTATCTAGTCCATCCTGTTAATTATTGTGTTTCTTTGTGGAGTGGAGGACTGTTGCTTTTTTTTTCTTTTTTCTATCATCTTGTCTGCATTCGTGCTCCACAGTGAAAACGTACACAACGTCAGTCTCTGTTAGATTCTATGCTTTTTATTCTTATAGTGATTGTGACCGTCACCTGCCCTCTTGGCAGACTAGCCTATTCATATTTTATTGGTTTTATTACCTGCTTACCGCCGTAGAGGGCTGTGCACACCGCAGTGAACATACAACATGGACAAACAAAAAGTGACAAATACACAGTGTTCTGAGAAGAAAGTGCAATGGATTTATTTGTGCTCCTTAATTCTACCCCTTCCATCCAATCATCACCAAGAGTTGTCCCAATACACCAGGTTCACATCAGCCTCCAGAGGAAAGTCTGGATCACCAAGTTCTCAGGAGATCTGAGGAAAAAGAGAGAGAGCATAGTGAGAGCCACAAACACTGACCCAGCAACCTCCACTGAGGTTGGGGGAACCCTCCCAACACCGTGAATGTGTGAACACCCAGGTGCTATATACAAATGTATGTGGTGCATTAAAATTTGGGGCAGGTGGGGCCGGACGGGGGATGCGGAGGAGGGCAACGGCGCACTCCTGCCCTGCGCCCTCCTGCCCTGCGCCCTCCCCCTTATCTCCCTGCCTAGCACCCATGTGACCCCATGTGGTGCATTAAAATGGGGGGGGGGGGGTTGCAGAGGGACGCTCGGTGAACGCCCCCCAGCACCAGGCCCCCCAGGTGCATGTACCCTATGTGTATATTTACAAATGTGTTGTGCTAAGGTGGTGAGTTAAGAGGCGCAGCACATGAGGCCCCAGCCAACCAGGCGGGGGGAGGAGGGAGCCCGACCGTAGTCCCCAGCCTCACCCATCCCACCCACAGGTGTCAGAGGGCCCAACCATGCACAGGGCCCGGATCGAGCGCCGCCCCCGACGCATCCCACCCATCCCCCATAATCCAGCCCCCAGGAAGGAGGGAGCCACGAGGCCCTGGCGGGAGGCAGGATGCCGGAAGAGGAGAGGGGAAAGGGGGAGACCACGAGGGGAGAGAAGGGAAGAGGGGCGAGGGGGAGGCAGGACAGCAGACGAGACCAAGGAGAAGAGGGCAAGGGGGGGACGGGGAGGGTGGAGGAGAGAGGTCAGGGAGGAGGGAGGGGAGGTGAGGAGGCCATGGCCACGCCAGGTCACCAGCCGGACCCGGGCCACTACTACCAGCAGAGGAGTGACAGACTGCGCCAGCTCAGTGCCATCCCGAACGCATGGGCCAGCACCCCGGCATGGCAACCTAGTGGAACACCGGCGGCCGCCCGAGAAGCATGCGCCACCCAGCAGAGACCAGAGGAGCCGGGCTGCACATATCAAGCCACGGGGACAGCCCCTGAAGAGTTAGCCCAGCATGCAACAGCCCCAGAGATCAACCATCCTTGTGTGAAGAACATTGAGCTGGAGACTGGAGCTGAAACATAGAAAGTTAGAATGGCTGGGAGGTGATGTACTTCTGAGGTCCACTCGGTCCTGGAGACAGAAACCGGGTTCCTAAATGAAAACAGAAACAAGATGAGTCATGCAAAAACATGTAAGCAGCATCACCATTTACATCATTGGGGTGGCTTTCGCCATCAGGCAGAATCAGGTTGCAATATTTATATTTAATGATTTAATAAAAGGAGACCAACTTTCTGTAAAATATTTCAAATATTTTTTATTTATTTTTTTGGAAGCAGAGATTTTCTCCATTGATATGTGTTCTATGAGGAGGTTCAACCAATGGTTGATGTTTAAAGACCGTTTATTTTTCCAGTTAACGAGGATTGTTTTCTTGGCGATGGCGAGGGCTGCGAGTGTGGGGTGCGTTTGTTTCTGTGAAATAACGATTTCTGCCAAGTCACCGAGTATACAAGTGATCGGAGATAAAGGGAACGTACAATCTAAGATGGACGACAGTTTATGTGATACTGCGACCCAGAAATCCTGGACGGGTGAGCACAACCATAGGGCATGGAAATAAGTGTCAGCAGTATTTTGGGAGCATTGAGAACAGATGTCAGATTCAGAGAAGCCCATTTTCTTCATCATATACTGAGTAATGTGTGTTCTATGAAGGATCTTATACTGGATGAGTTGAAGATTTCTGTGTTTTGTCATTTTAAATACATTTTCACAGATTTGTGTCCAAAAGTCATGATCTAAGGTTAGTGACAGATCCGTCTCCCATTTTGAGATGGGAAGAAGTAACGTATCTGTGCTTGAGAGTAGTTTATAAATCTTAGAAAGGGTCTTTTTAACTGTCGGGGAAATCTTTGTGACTTCCATAACCCTAGCCATTTTGGTGCCCTAGGCGAGATTATGATTTTGCGCCCCCCATACACAGCAAACATAATATATATAAAACATTAATAACAACAGCCATATGACGGACCTTAAAAGTTTAATTATTCTTCAAAACAACTAGCACACGCTATACAATACAAATAATAATAATAAAATAAAATAAAATAAAATAAATAAACAGAAATAAAACAGGGATACTGTTCAGATTAAGAGGAAATTAAAAGTCCTGACAGCTTCCACACAAACAATGCAAAACAGATACAGAGCAAATAATTTAGCCATGATAGCTTACATTTAAAATGTTACACGTCTGGACTTCCTTGCAGCAAAGGCATCGATGGTATCACCAAATGATACCTGTCTGAAAGCTCATGATTTATGCTTATTAAAGCAAGTCCATTGAGACGCTCTTGTGACATCGTGGATCTCAGGTCAGTTTTTATAAGCTTTAGTTTGGAGAAGCTCCTCTCTGCAGCAGCAACTGTCAACCTCCAAGGCTCCATGGCCTTACAAACCGTTGATTTTTTCCTTACAAAATACAAAATAACCTTACACCATATATTTTTTTTCAAATGCGTTTATTTATGTACATAGTTGGACATTATTAATTAGGATACAGTTTAATTTTGATATTTTAACTAAACTAAAATAACCATTAATAATGCTTGTAATTTAAATTTTTAAATAAGAAACAGATATTTCGGGGGGGGAAATCGTTAGCATTTTTATTTTTGTAAACCAAACTTAAGTATCGATCAATGATGCTTGTAATTTAAATTTCAAACAGGGACAGAAAATACAAACCTTTGCAGGCTTGTGATTGGGAAACATGTTTTTCACGTTTCTTGATATTCGGTGCAGACCGGATGGGACTGTAACAGTTCGTGTTTGTGTTCGTAATTCCTACTCTGCAGAGAGTCAGTGAAGGCATCCAGGGATGAGGGACGGGGTGTGTGTGAGCGTGGAGGGGGTGAGAGAGACGGGAGAGGATATCTGTTCTGTTAGCGGCGGGGTTACCAATTAATAAAAGCTTGTTCTGAGACCCATCTCGTCCTTGTTTCAGCGTCTGACGGACGCTACAAATTTGCGTTTTCCCGTACAGATGTTCTTCTACGCCGTACACGTCTTAGAATGCATAAAAACGTACTGGTTGACAGGTATGCTGCAGCAGCAACTGTCTCGGTCTAGCTGAGGTGCGCACTGATAAATCGCCCCCCCCCTCTCCTTGGACGGTCAAGGCGTTGTGTTTCAGGTCATACCAAGAATGACAAACAACGAGGGGGGGGTGTTGGTTTTAATTTTTTCTGTATTTGTTTGTTTTTTATTTTCTAGGGCAGAGCATGAGAAAAGGGCACCCGTTGGGGCAATAAATTATAACTATTATTAGTTTATTTTCATTTTTTTTTTTTATATATATAATTTTTTTTCGAGGCTTGGAGTGGCGCCCCCTCCAGCTGGTGGCGCCCTAGGCAACCGACTAGTTCGCCTATGCCTAGAGCCGGCTCTGTCCATAACAAATACAGGTGGCTGAGGCGGGCCCCGGAGCGTTGGAATTCTTTTCTTAATTGTATTCTTTACCTGAAGATAGTAAAGGAAATTTCCGCTTCCGAGTTCATATTTTTGGAACAATTTTGTAGATGACATAAACGTATTGTCATGAAAGAGATGATGGAGTTGAGAGATTCCCTTCTGTTCCCACGTACCTACATGGAAAGGTTGATTGCTAGCCTGAAAGTCAGGGTTATTCCAGATTGGAGAGAACATGCAGGGTTCCAGTTTGGAGTTTGTAACTTCTAACGCTTTCCACCAGGCGGACAAGGTGGAAGAAATCATCGGGTTTTTAAAACAGTTATGCCGTTTGATGGTTGTTGTGATAAAGGGGAGATCTGCGAGTCTAATATCCTTGCAGTCCTTCTGTTCCAATTCTAACCAGTAATTAGAGTCTCTATTCGGGTGCATCCATAGTACAAGATATTGTAGCTGGTTAGCCAAGTAATAATTCATAAAATTTGGGGCTTCCAGGCCTCCTTTAGATTTACTCCTCTGAAGGGTAGATAGACTAATTCTTGCTTTTTTATTTTTCCAGTAGAATTTGGTGATGGCTGAATCCAACGATTGGAAGCAGTTGGAAGTTGGTTTAAACGGAATCATTGAAAATAAATAATTTATTTGTGGTAAAATTTTCATTTTGATGGTGGCTATTCTTCCCAGAAGGGATATCGGGAGGTTATTCCAACGCTTCAGATCACTGCTAATTTTATCCAGAAGTGGGGTGAAGTTTAATTTAATTAATTTAACTCAGACAGTTTAGGTGAAATATTTATGCCCAGGTATTTTAAATTGCCCGTAGGAAAGGAGTAGTTTGGGTCCTGGTCTGCAGGGTTCCATAACTTTTCTGTAATGGGAAGTAATGTTGATTTTGTCCAATTGATGGAATACCGTATTTTCACGACCTTATGACGTACCTGCTGATTCGGCGCAGTCTCATTAACAGCTGATTTTTCGGTATTTTAAACGTAAAAAGGGCGCGCGGCTCAAAAGGCACCGGCATGATAGGTGCGCAAAATAAAGCAGGAGCAGTTTAACGTTGCGTGGTTGGAGTTCTTTGGTTAATCCACCGGGGATGACGATGATAACCTAGTTTGCTAGTTAGCTCGTTAGCGCGTTAGCTTGCTTCACTCCGGTTTAGACCGTATCGGTGAGATCAGCGCGCACGGAGTGCAGATCACAGGAGCCGAGTTGCTGCAGGTCTTCTTCTTGCTTCCTCCGCTTCCTCCATTGATTTATTAACGCTGGATTCTCTCGCCTCTGCTCTATTCCCATGTTCTGCTGCGGGGCCGACAGCCTCGAGTTGGAATTCCACTTCCAGCACGCCATAATACTATGGTGAAGCGCATCGGCACATATCACTCCGCGAGGCGCCTGACTATAACTCTATGCTGAAGGACGGCATCGGTACGCATCACTCCGCGACAAAACATAGGGCGCGCGGACCATAGGACGTTCGGCACATTTTGAAGATAATTTAAGACTTTTACGTGCGTCTAATGGTTGTGAAAATACGGTAGTCTGAAAGTTGTAAAAATTTAGCTATCAACTTGAATACTTCCTGCAGCGAAGCCGAGGGTTCTTGTAAATAAAGCAAGACGTCATCAGCATATAAATTAATTTTGTGTTCTGACACCGCAGCGTTGATTCCCTTGATCCTGGTATTTTGCCGCACTGCTGCTGCTAGAGGTTCAATAAATATTGCAAATAATAAAGGAGAGAGTGGGCAGCCCTGCCTGGTACCTCTCTGCAAGGTGAAGCTCTGTGAGGTAATCCCGTTGGTGGTTACGGTCGCTTTGGGAGAGTTATATAATACTGACACCCAGTGAATAAATGACTCTCCAAACCCAAGCTTGTGTAGGACGGCAAAGAGGAAGGACCAGCTAACTTTATCAAAGGCTTTTTCTGCGTCCAGCGATACAACCACTGCCTTTTTGCCAAGTCGCTGCGACATACTGATCAGATTTAGCAGTCTTCTGATATTGTTGGTGGAATGTCGACCTTTAATGAATCCTGTTTGGTCGCTGTGAATTACAGACGGGATCACTGTCTCCAGCCTGGATGCGAGTGCCTTTGCTATCATTTTGATGTCGGCGTTGATTAATGATAGAGGTCGGTAGCTTGAAGGGAGGGTGGGGTCTTTGTCCGGCTTCAGTAGAAGTTTAATTGCTGCTGTATTCATGTGGGGTCCTATATGACCATTGTTTTTCATTTCTGTCACTGATCTGAAGAATAACGGCGCTAACATAGTCCAGAAATGCTTCATAAATTCAGCCGGGAAGCCGTCCGGGCCTGGTGCTTTGCCGTTAGGCATACCATCTAGGGGGCGCTGTGGAGTTCATTTATAGACAGCGGAGCTTCCAGAATGTTCTTATACTCTGTTGATAGTTGAGGCATATTCAGATTACTGAGAAATGCCTCAATATCCTCCGGGTTGGGTTTATTAGCTGCTGAGTACAAGTTGTGGTAGAACGTGTAAAATATATGATTGATTTCTTCAAGCAAAGAAAGCATTCGACCAGGTAGGCTGGCAATTTTTGGAACAGACATTAATTGAAATGGGTTTTGGTAAAAGTTTTGTGAGCTGGTTTCGGACTCTGTATAAAAATCCTAAATCAAAAATTAGAGTTAATGGATTTTGTTCTGATTTTTTTGATATTGAGAGAGGCGTAAGACAGGGTGACTCTCTCTCTCCCATCCTCTTTGCTCTCAGCATTGAACCTCTGGCGGAGGCCATCAGGAGGGATGTTCGGATTGAAGGGGTTGAAGATGGTGGGAGGAATATCCATAACATTTCCCTTTTTGCTGATGATATCCTGCTCTTCATAAAAAATCCAGTTACTTCAATACCTAGATTAATACAATGTTTGAAAGTCTATGGAGATGTCTCAGGATATAAGATCAATCAAAACAAATCAGAGGCAATGATGGTGACGGGAAGGTGGCCTAATCAACTTCATGAGCCGGTATCTTTTCGTTGGTCCAAACAAGGATTTAGATATCTGGGAATTACAGTAACACCTGATACCAAAAAACTCTTAGACGCAAACTATAATAAGTTAATAAAACAAATAAAGAATGATCTGACACGTTGGGACGGCCTCCCTTTGTCTCTGTTTGGCAGAGTTGAAACAATAAGAATGAATATACTTCCTCGACTCTTATTTTTATTCCAGTCATTGCCCTTAAGAATTCCAATTTGTACCTTTAATTTGTTAAATAAATTACTCTCTCAATTTATATGGCAACACAAGAGACCTAGAATTAGGCTTAAAATTCTTCATTTAGCCAAGAATAAAGGAGGCTTAGCTTTGCCAAATTTGAAACATTACTATTGGGCAGCTCAACTAACAGCAATTGTGACCTGGATTACTGGAGACGAGGAAGTAAAATGGATTCAAATAGAACAAGGCGAAGTAAAAGGAACACAATTATCGGTCCTACACTTTGTAGACTTAAAGCATTTCAATAAAATGAAGATTGGAAATGAATGGATAAAACATACTATGAAGGTTTGGAGAGAGCTAAAGAAAATGCTTAAAGATGCTGGATCAATCTCACGAGCTATGCCCATATTAGGTAACATCGACTTTACACCGTCAATGAGTGATCTGGGTTTTCAGAGGTGGGAAGTAAAGGCCTTAACATTTTTCATCAACTGTTTGAAGAAACACATTTAAAGTCATTTGCACAACTACAGGAACAAATCGACTTCCCCTCAAATGATTTATATAGATATTTACAAATTAGGCATTACATCACAAACCATAAGGAAAAAGAAAGAATTGTCAAAATTCCAAATTCTATAGAAAAATATTTTATCACAATTATAGAAACAGGTCTTCCTATACATAAACATATTTCTTACCTTTATAAAAAGCTATCCTCAGACATCTTTCAAAACACTTTAAACATCAAAGAAAAATGGAAACTAGAATGCAACACAATAATTGTAGATGAGCAGTGGGAGCAGATCTGTAATCAGTGTCATAAAGGAATCAATAGCCAACAATGGAAAGAGTCTGAATGGAAACTAAAAATGCGTTATTTTCATACTCCCTTAGTTGTATCAATTTTTTTTAAAGATAACTTTAAAAAAAATTGAAATGGTTGGCTTTGTGTTGGACACAATGTAGCAAAATAGGAGACCACACTCATATTCTATGGGACTGTCCAGTTCTAACAAGATACTGGGAAAATGTTAAAAAAGAGACGGAGATAATTGTAAAAATGCAAGCCCCTTCAAATATGTTGCTTTATTTATTAGGAGTTATTTTAGTGGATCATTTGAATTGTGATCAAAGATATATTTTGAAGATTGTAATATTGATTGCCATGAAATCAGTCACTGCCAACTGGAAGAAGGTGAATCCACCAACAATCATAGAATGGAGAAACAGACTAAAGCAAGTTTACATAATGGAAAAAATGACGGCATCACTGCAAATGAAAATGGACCAGTTTAATCAAAGATGGGTTCCAGTTAAAGAATACCTCAATCTGTAAATGTCATTCTAATTATACATATGTATAAGTTTTGGATTTGTTTTCTGTTTTTGTCTTTCTTTATTATGTGTCTTCTATTGTATTTATTTATTTATTTATTTTTAATTGGTAATCCACTTTATTTTCTTATGTATATATATATATATATTGTTTTTGTTTATTATTTTTGTTTATTATTTGCATATTAATGTCTTGTCTCAGATGATGTTTTGTTAAAAAATAAAAAGTTCCAAAAAAAGAGTTACGTCGCGTTGTGCGTCGTCCTCCACCCATGAGTTATCTACAGGTATAGTTGACCGTGTCACTTGGTGATTTTGAAATGGTTGGGTAACTGTTCGCATGTGCTCTCCCTCCGCTGCATCCCAAATAGTATATCCATATGGATGATCTGACAAGGCTAATCAGCATGTTGCTTCAGTCGAGTGAACATCGTATTTCGATAGTTGAATCCTGTCTGATCAGCAAGTGTTAACCTGCAGACTGGTTAGTAGTAGCTAATTAGTTGGTTGACATGCAGCTAGCTTCTGCACTTTGCTGACCACAGATTCCAACTTTAACCTATTTAAGTTTTCATTTATCCAGGGTTGTGGCGCAGGATGAGCAGAGTATTCCATATGTTCTTCTCCTCTCCTCCATCTCCTCCTGCTGTACATAGACTCCAGTGACGTGCAGTCAGGGGAGGCAAGTGAGGCACAGCCTCACCTGTCATCATATAAAATCATATACAAATCATGTATTTGTATTATTAAAAATCATATAAAAATCATATAATATATAATATAACATCAGTGATATTATATTATATATTTTATGATTTTTTTATTTTTAATAATACAATTAGTGCGTCACGTATTCTTGTGCTCAGCGGCATTAAAATACTGCAGAATGAGGCCATGTGTAATACCGCCTGCAGCCCATAGGAGACCCGTGAGTGATTCAGCGCACTCATCAGCTGATCCGCTCGTTCAGACGGGCTTGTGAACACGGAAGCGCTGGCTGTCTGGATGTCTGGACGTGAAGCAAGAACCCGTGTTTCCTGCTTTTCCTGCCTTCTTTTCTCAACTTCTGACAATCTGGACTCGGATGGGATATTGCAACATGAAGAATTTACCAAGAAGCCTCCAAACACGAGCAGCGACCGCGCGTATTCATGGTCAAATTGCGCTAGAAACTTTTGGGACGTCCCGGATAGACCTGGCTTTGGACGGACAGCGGAGACTTAACATCAGCGTACACAAAGCTAAGGAAAAGGAGAACCGAGAGATGTTGTTCTATTTATATATTATATTGCACTGTTGCTGCTTCGAGCCCGTGAGACCGCCGTCTGGCCGTTTCTGGGACCGATTCGAGCAGAACCGCGGTGGACTGGGCCTGACAGAGTCCATTAGATGTGAACGAGTGTTCTGAAACGTTCTGGAGAACATAAGCTGTCAAATGAAGAACAGCTTTTCCTCCATCGCTGGCATATCTCTGCCGTTCCGTTCCGCTCTCTCTCTCTCTCTCTCTCTCGGCACACGCCCCAGCTGGACACGGACACGCCCCCTCACCCACACATAGACGCGTCTCAGAACATGTGTTTAACAGTTAAACATCAGTTAAACTTTAACTGATCAACACACACGCATCCACACACATCCAACGCTGCACACACACTGATACGCAGAGTTGAATAATTTCATTAAATATTTTGTAGATACGCAGATTATGTGTGGTCTCCCCTTTTTGTCATAAACTGATGAGCCAGGTTTGTGACAATATGTAAAAAATGCTGGTACGAATCTTTAAACAAAACACGTTAAATGTTGCCAATCAAATGATGAACAAGCTGTAGGTTCATTTATTTGTAAATCTGACTGCCTCACCAGACATGAACCTCACCGCACGTCACTGATAGACTGTCGGGGTAATTGTGTAATAATGATTAAACGCACACAAAATGAATCAGGCAGACAAACTTCGATACTTTACCGGTAAGGAGGACCTTGCTCGCCCAGCGGCTGCGACCAAGAGACCCCCCCACTGGGACCTCACGGCCCTTTTATTAACACGGTGAAAGTAGGTGGTTCTCAGGTATTTACATAGATCCCTACCCCCTTCGATAAAACTAGAGAAACACTCATGGCTTCCTCCATCTTAAAAACTCTACAATGAGACAATGAAAATAAAACAATAACTCTGACATAGACTCGATGTCTGAATCTACCATTGGATCCAAACCTACGTGGATCTTCCCTTACTTTCTACCACCAGATGGTGGCCGTCCCAACAAGGAGAACCTGAAACAGATCTCTTGGGTGTGATGGAATAGCATCTCTGCTCTGAGCTAGTTGTATCTTCTTTCTTACGCCAGAGCTGAAGGTTGGAATGGAGCGCCACTCCATCTTCACAATGTTGGTCTGATCAGACCCCTCCGTGACTACTGATGTCGCACCAAACTGCATGTCTGTCAGTCAGCAGTCAGTCAGCCAGTCAGGTACAGGAACCTGGAGGACTTATCTTTGCTAGCTTCTGATCCCCAACTCGGATGCAGGAATGGACTGAATTCTGGCAGAGAACCTCTGACTTGGAGGCGTGGACTCTGGACGACCCATCTGGGACAACTGCTAATTGTCTTGTCCCTGCATCCATTGGGAAATTACGTTACCAATAATATCCTTTTCAACATGTTTATAAGTTTGTCATCCTAAAGAGCAAGTTTTATTAATTGTATCTTTGGCCAGCAACATGAAGCGTTTGGCCATGCATATGCTACACTGAACAGGTGGCGAGAGCACCTTTGCTGAAGTGGGTCAGGGAGTTCTTGAGGAGAGAACTGCTTTGGACAGCAGATAGCTGTCTTCTCTGATCCTGGTGGATGGTCCCTAAAGGTCTTGCCAAGGTAAGGACATATAGTTTTCTGTCATTTCCTAAATGACTGGACATAAAATCTCAAATTCAGAGCATAACTCCTATTTCTTTATTTACAGGGAAATCATTGCACACATTTTTGTGTCTGATCAATCATCAATCATCTGGCTGGTCTGTTAGCAAGTCCAGATCGTAGCCTCATCCCTTCAAGAATGGACCAGGCAATGTGAATGGCGTGGCCTTGCCAAAGAAGAGTAACTATCTGCAAATAAATGTAATTTTACAAACTTGTTTTGTCAACCAGCTTTTGCAGATTGATCTCTTAATAGTCCAGAGGCAGTGGCTTGTTCACATTTGGAAAGTCCGTAGCCAAACCTGATAAATGGGACCTTCTTCCTGTGAGGAGGGGCCAACGAGTGCACTGTGGCATATCATTCAGATGAGGCCTTCAACCGTAACCACGAGGGGAAGACAAAGACATGAACAGACCGGCTTCTCTAGTCTCACAATAACCCACGCGACATGTGGAAAGGCATTAGGGCTGTGACGGACTACAAACGCAGGGACCAGCACGCCAGCCACGACTCCACCCTGCCTGACACCCTGAACAAATTCTTCTCACGCTTCGACTCTCCGAGCAGCAGAAGGTCTGTGGATCTGCCCCAGCCTGAGGTGCAGCATCAGCCGCTCGTCCTGCAGCTGCACCAGGTCTCCTCAGCCCTGAGGAGGATCAACATCAACATGGCTGCGGGACCAGATGGCGTGTCAGGCCGGACACTGAAGACGTGTGCTGACCAACTGGCAGGGGTTTTCCTGGACATCTTCAACCTGTCCCTGCAGCTGTCCACCGTCCCTGCCTGCCTTAAGTCCTCCATCATTGTGCTGGTACCCAATAAATCATCCATCTCCTGCCTCAACGATTACCGCCCTGTTGCTCTGACTCCGGTGGAGATGAAGTGCTTCGAGAGGATCCTCCTTAAACACATCAAAGACGCTGTCCCTGCTGGCTTGGACAGCCTGCAGTTCACCTACAGGGGGAACCGCTCCACGGAGGACGCCGTCTCGCTGACACTTCACTCGGCCCTGACTCACCTGGAGCAGCCTAACACCTACGTCAGGATGCTGTTTGTGGACTTCAGTTCAGCTTTTAACACCGTCCCACCGGACATGCTGGCTCTGAAGCTCCACAGCCTGGGACTGTCTCCACCGCTCTGCTCCTGGGTCAGGGACTTCCTCAGCAACCGGCCCCAGGTGGTGAGGATAGGAGACACCACATCCTCCCCTCTGATCCTGAACACTGGGACCCCCAGGGTTGCGTTCTCAGCCCTGCTCTCTTCACCCTCTTCACCCACGACTGCTCTGCCATCCACTCCACAAACATGGTTGTGAAGTTTGCTGACGACACCACTGTGGTGGGTCACATCTCCAACAACGATGAGACCCACTACAGAGAGGAGGTCCAGAACCTGATGCTGTGGTGCTCGAGGAACAGCCTTGTTCTGAACACCAGCAAGACCAAGGAGGTCATAGTGGACTACAGGAGGTCCAGGAAGACTGAACACGCCCCCCTGTGCATACGAGGGGAAGCAGTGGAGCGTGTGGAGAACATTAAATTCCTGGGCATCCACATCTCCTCTGACCTCTCCTGGACACTCAACACCAGACACCTGGTGAAGAAGACCCAGCAACGGCTCTTCTTCCTCAGGAAGCTGAAGCGGGCTGGACTCTCATCTGTGCTGCTTGAAGACTTCTACCGGGCCACGATAGAGAGCATCCTGTGTCTCAGTGCGACCGTGTGGTACGGCAGCTGCACGGCGCAGGACAGGAAGGACCTATCCCGGGTGGTGAGGACAGCTCAGGGGATTGTGGGTCACTGTCTGCCTGATTTGGACTCTGTTTACACCTCCAGAGTCCAGAGGAGGGCCAGACGCATCGCCACAGACCCCACCCACCCGGGCCACACACTGTTTGTCCCGCCCCCATCAGGGAAGCGGTTCAGGACAATAAGAAGCAGCACAGCGAGGCTCAGGAACAGCTTCTTCCCCCGAGCTGTGAAAGCAGTCGTTCCCTTGTAGCGATCTGGGACGCTTTATGCCGGTCCTGTTGCTGCTGCTGCTATTCTGCACTACTGCCTGTGATTCTCACTCTCTCTGTGTGTGTATATATATTGTTCCTTTAAATAGAGAGAATGTAGTTATTGATTTGATATATGTTCCTCTGTGTGCCTTAAGCCGTGGGCCTTCTCACGATTTTATTATGTTCGCATAATGACAATAAAGTATCTTGAATCTTGAATCTTGAAACTAGGATGAAGACAAAGACATGAACAGACTGGGTTCTCTAGTCTCAGTAGGATGAAGACAAAGACATGAACAGACTGGGTTCTCTAGTCTCAGTCGGATGAAGACAAAGACATGAACAGACTGGGTTCTCTAGTCTCACTAGGATGAAGACAAAGACATGAACAGACTGGGTTCTCTAGTCTCACTAGGATGAAGACAAAGACATGAACAGACTGGGTTCTCTAGTCTCACTAGGACGAAGACAAAGACATGAACAGACTGGGTTCTCTAGTCTCAGTCGGATGAAGACAAAGACATGAACAGACTGGGTTCTCTAGTCTCACTAGGATGAAGACAAAGACATGAACAGACTGGGTTCTCTAGTCTCACTAGGATGAAGACAAAGACATGAACAGACTGGGTTCTCTAGTCTCACTAGGACGAAGACAAAGACATGAACAGACTGGGTTCTCTAGTCTCACTAGGATGAAGACAAAGACATGAACAGACTGGGTTCTCTAGTCTCACTAGGACGAAGACAAAGACATGAACAGAGTGGGTTCTCTAGTGTTGTGGCAAAAATGGTTTAAATAAAGAATCTGAGTCAACAGAGTTGTCTTATGTCTATTTAATTTAATGATCAAAGCTTTGAGGGACCCATCTGGACAAGCAGCAGAACTGGTTTGTTACGACCGGCCTCGGGGAACCGAGACGTACCACAAAGGCGAGTAGTACAACATTTGACAAACAAGTATTTTATTATCCAGAAAAAAACCCATATTGTGAAGGATAACAGAAAATCACACACTACAAACGGGAGGTTGGAAACACCAAATCAATAGGAAGCATCACTTCAGGGGGGGCCGAGGCAGCAACACCAACTCAACCAGATTGACTAGGCCCTGGGAGGAGACGAGAAGGAACACAATGACATGATCTAAGCCTGACCCCCCAAAACCCCCCGACCACAATCTCAGTAACTGTCTCAAGCAATGCCACAACCGAACAGTGCAGAGGGTGACTGCGGAGCACAGTTCTTAAGATGGCTCCTTGATGCTCATCAGCTGATTTAGCACAGGTGGGGGAGGACCAGCTGTCTGTCAGGAGGCGGAGACTGTCACCTGGCCAGAGCGCTCACTCACTCTAGAAAATAGCACATAGCATAAACACAGTACAACATAATTCACACATAAGACCACGAACAAACGCTAACGGCTGGGGCCGTAACACCAGGGTTATAATAGTTTTGGATTTTTAATTATAGTTTAGTTTTAGTTAGTTTTGAATTTGTTTTCTCTAATTCAGTTAGTTTTAGTTAGTTTTTAGAGTGGATTTGTTAGTTTTTATTAGTTTTAGTTTTGTTTTTATTCGTTTAATTTAGTTTTTATTAGTTTTAGTTTTTCATACTTTGTGTTATTTGTCAGACGCAGGATTAAAAAATAATAAAATAATACAACTCAACAAAAGATAACATAAAATAATTTATTCAGTAATTTTAAACAACCAACCGTAACAGTCCGCAGCATAGCTGCTAACGTGCTACAATCTCGCAGTTAGCTTTCTTGTTTCTCTCCGTTGTAATAAACACATCCCACATGGGGCTGGAGCGCTCGGCGTTTCCTGCCGGCTTCCGTCGCTAGGGACGTCACCAACCCGAGTCTCAACGAGCAGTGACGGGAACAGCCGGATGGAGCCGCTGGCTCACGTAAAACTCCTCGAGCAAAATAAATCAATTTCAAAATCGATAAAGACGAAAACGAAGGGATTAGTGTCTTTAATTTTTATTAGTTTTAGTTAGTTTTGTGAACGGACAATACCGTTGTAGTTAGTTTTAGTTTTCTCTTTTAATTTTAGTTTTTATTTAGTTCAGTTAACGAAAATGTTTTTTCAATTCTAGTTTTCGTTTTTTCGTTAGTTTTCGTTAACTATAATAACCCTGCGTAACACCCCCCTTCCTAAAAGAAAACATCCACCCCAAGTAGCGCTGCTCAAGGGTTACAGCGAGTCGGGCACAGCAGAACCAGGAACACGCCCAACTGCGATGGCGTTTCCAGTTACCTCTGGAGCCTGGAGCAATTCTGAAGTTTCCTGACACGGTCCTCGAAGACAACTTAGCTTAACTTCCCATGCTCGAATGTCAGAACCACAGAAAGACTGAGAGAAAAAGGGAAGACTGCTTTGCACCGGTATCCCGTAAGACGGCACTCGGGACTGGCCTTTCCTCACCAGCATCCACGATGGGTTCCATCAATAGTGACTCTCGTGATCCTGCTCTGCTGTGTCAATACATCCATGAACACGTTGCCACAAATAAAATAAACCATTATTTGTGATGAATAGAATAGAAGAGAAAGATTTCATTTCCAAATGGAGCAACATTGAGGTGTTCGTTGTCATAAACGTTGTCGTTTTTCAGGCAGGCGGGTTCAGAGACGCTCCTGATGAGATGATGGATTCACACCAAGGAAGGATGCTTGTTATCTCATTGTCATGACAACAAGCACAGTTCTGCTGCTCAGATCTACACACTAATCATCTTCTGGTGGTTTGTTTCATGTAGAGGAAGGCTCAGACCCGTCTGAGTGCTGTGCTTGTGGGTTTGGAGCCTCCTGGCACGGAGCGCTGGAACCCAGGATCTACCGCAGACGAGTGGTTCTGGTGTCCATGTGGACCAGCAGGATAATCTACTGACAACATGGCGTGTTTCTGTAGTTCGTATTATCCGGCTGCCAGTCCAAACTGTGTGTGTGTGTGTGGGGGGGGGGGGGGCAGCATACCCCAAAGGAACAGCCATCGCTAACAGAGACATTGGCTCCATGCACCAGAGCAGATTCAAAGGGGCATTGATCAAGTCTGAGGATCAATCAGATTTGATCTAATACATCTGGATTCTGAGCTGTTCTTGGCGGATTTATTTCTAAAGGTTCTCTGAGCTGGAGCAGATGTTTTGGTTCCTGCATCCATCCCATCAACTCTTCAGGAAGAAGATGGATCAGGAAAATATTATCCTTGGACCCATCCATGCACTGACTGATAAGAACATCTGCAGAGGGAGGGGGGGGGGGGGGGGGGCAGAGAGAGAGGGCAGAGAGAGCGCAAATCACTCCTATTGGCCAGGGACCAGCCAACGCAGCCAGGCCTTCATGGAAAAATACCAGTGTGTGTGTGTGCATGTGTGTGTGTGTGTGCCTGTCTGCTTTGACCAGACAGTGTTTTCACTACAAAGCCCTGACAGCTAACATGTCTAGCATTTTTGTGTAAACTTCTACAAGCCCCTCAGGGAGTAGAGCCCCCCCCCCCCACCCTTTAAATGAGCTTCCTGTCTCACCTCATCTGTTAGTCTATCCATCACCATGACAAACAAAAAGGGGCTCAGAGCTGATCCCTGGTGCATCCCACCTCTACACTAAACTCACCTGTTACTCGTACTGCACACTTCACTGCTGTCACTGAACTGCTCTGACATACTTCTCTGTCCCTCTCATGCAGTACCACAGTTCCTCATGCAGTACTACAATACCTTATGCAGTACCACAGTTCCTCTCTGGGCACTCTGTCATAGGCTTTCTCTAGATCTACAAAGACTCTAGGATTGTATTAAACAACCCCATTAATAACTCTACAGCTACCTCTCCTAGACGCTTCCACACCTCCACAGGACTATCCCTTGTTACCCTCGCCGAAGGGGAGGCAAGGGTATTGCAATTGGGTCCGTTTGTCTGTTTGTCTGTTTGTCTGTCCACGTGCATAACTCAAAAACTAGTAACCCAATCGACTTGAAATTTTTACACAAGCAAGGTTCTGTCTGTGGCTCGGTCCTCCTCCTCTAGAATTATTTTTACATCTGGATCTACCTGTCTGCTTGTGTCTTAGTCATCTATCTATCTATCTATCTACCTACCTACGTACCTACCTACCTACCTACCTATCGATATCTATCTATCTATCTATCTACCTACCTACCTACCTACCTACCTACCTACCTATCGATATCTATCTATCTATCTATCTATCTATCTATCTATCTATCTATCTATCTATCTATCTATCTATCTATCTAACTAACTAACTAACTAACTAACTAACTAACTAACTAACTATTTATCTATCCAGAGCCCTAGCCATTTTGGTGCCCTAGGCGAGATTATGATTTTGCACCCCCCCCCCCCCCATACACGGCAAACATAATATATATAAAACATTAATAACAACAGCCATATGACGGACCTTAAAAGTTTAATTATGCTTCAAAACAACTAGCACACGCTATACAATACAAATAATAATAATAAAATAAAATAAAATAAAATAAATAAACAGAAATAAAACAGGGATACTGTTCAGATTAAGAGGAAATTAAAAGTCCTGACAGCTTCCACACAAACAATGCAAAACAGATACATAGCAAATAATTTAGCCATGATAGCTTACATTTAAAATGTTACACGTCTGGACTTCCTTGCAGCAAAGGCATCGATGGTATCATCAAATGATACCTGTCTGAAAGCTCATGATTTATGCTTATTAAAGCAAGTCCATTGAGACGCTCTTGTGACATCGTGGATCTCAGGTAAGTTTTTATAAGCTTTAGTTTGGAGAAGCTCCTCTCTGCAGCAGCAACTGTCACTGGAGTAGTGAGAGCAATTCTCACGGCCACCCATGTTAGGATAAATCTCCTTCAGTTTCTTCTCCTGTATGAAACTGAGAAGTTCCAAGGTGGTCATTTTGGGTTTTGGCAAATCTGGGAATGATTGCGACTCCAGTGCCAGTTCCTGTTCATCCAGGTCGGACTGCCCGTTCCAGCTCAGGGCACTGCTCAGTCTCTCACACGGCTTTTCCAGCTCTTCCTTGGGCAGCTGAGGGAAGCTGACAAGCACACTGAACCTTTTCTCGACTTCACCCATTGTCTGTGATCTTTCCCTTAGTGACACAATGCAGACATCTACCACCATATTGAAAAAGGAAATCTCCAGTCAGTTCCTCCTCAGGAGCCTCATAGGAGAACTGTCTCTGAGTCTCTTCTGCTTAAGAACAGCTTCAGCATTCATCTCCTCACACATTTCTTTGGCAGATGCTTGTGCAGAAGCAAATCCAGTGTCTCTGTAGCTGGTAAGAGAGGCTTCAGTTTTCTTCAGGAGATCAACTGCAACATCCGTCTGCATTGTCTCAGACTGCAATAACTTGTTGACATGCTGAATTTCTGTCAGGATGTCATCCCGTATCACAGTACAGACAGAGAAACGGAATGATGCAACCTCTTCAGCTAAAGACTGTGTCTCAAGTTTTATCACCAGATCTGTGGTGTGGTCTCTCACTTCCAAAAGTGCATCTCTGACTTTTGCAGCCTGGTATCTCACAGCCTGTACACTGATGATCCGACTTTCCCACCGAGTATCTAACCAGGATTTCAGTGTTGGGTGGACATGTGTTTTTAAGATGGACCATCTCTGAGTGGAGGCAGAAAATAGTGTGAAAAGCTTCTGCAGGTAGCCAAAGTAACCACTGGCATCTGCAGAGCTTTTTGCTGCATCAGCTCCCACCAGATTTACTGTGTGTGCACTGCACGGCACAAATAAAGCTCTTGGATTTATTTCAATAAGTCTGGCTTGGACTCCCTTCCTCTTCCCTTTCATATTTGCACCATTATCATAAGACTGCCCTCTACAGTCTTCAAAGGAGATGTTGCACTCTTTCAAATTATAACTATTATTAGGCCCGAGCGCCTATCCTAGGCGTAAGGGGCTATTGCTTTTGCAACGCAGAAGACGACAAGTTGATGAGCGCAGCTCGTCAATTCGTGTTTGTGTGTGTCTGTGTGCCCCCACAGACGCGTAGCCCTCGTCGAGACCATTCCGAAAATGTATTTTGTGTAATAATCCAACTTTGCCATGCTGTTGAGGACGACCAAAACACCCACGCACACACACACACCCCGACACTAAACAACACCCACGCACACACACACCGACACTCAACAGCACACACACACACCCCGACACTAAACAACACCCACGCACACACACAGAGATCCTCAAACACACCGGTATCCGGTGTTTGTAACTGTCTTCCGATGGTTGACGAGCGCAGCTCAGAACCGGTGAAAAATTAATTATTTTATGTGTTTCAAAATTGGGCATGAAAAAGTGGCGCGCTAGCGCCACCTACAAAAATCACAATGCATTGTGCCTATGGGGGGTCCGACGCCAACTTTGTTGGACAGCCACGAAATTCGGTAGACATGCGTCAAGTCAGGGCAAAAAAATAATAATATTATGGCCACGCCCCCAGACACACAGGAAGGCGGCCATATTGGATTGAAACTTAAAAACTGCAGAGTCAGCGTTTGCACACACACACACTCCAATCAAAACCAGATTTTAAACACTTATTGACCCTTCCTACCTGGACACTTTAAAAGGGAAACTTTGACAATTGGCCTTACAGCGCCCCCTAGAGAACGATAACAAAAATTGAATTGGAAGTAAAAAAATAGTTTGCCAGAAATGATTGAAATTTTCCAGAAAAGTCCCTCATGTGGTCCCAATCAAAAAACACTATTGTAACCATGTTGTTGTTTTTACGCTGTTGCCATGGCGATGGCAACCCCTCCTATGGGGAGGGGTCCGACGCCAACTTTGTTGGACAGCCACGAAATTCGGTACAGACATGCGTCATGTCAGGGCAAAAAATATAAATATTATGGCCATGCCCCCAGACACACAGGAAGGCGGCCATATTGGATTGAAACTTAAAAACTCCTGATGGCAGATGGCCATATAATCCAAATAACGATTTGACTAAACTGTGAGCTACTCATGCAGCTCAAATCTAAACACTTGCGAAGCACTCAGGACAAAAGCGGCGTGCGTCGGCGGGTCAGCTCAACGGCCTGTCGGCCGGCGAGGGCCTACAACGCCGCTTGCGGCTTTAATTAGTTTATTATTTTCACATATATATATATTTAAAAAAATGTTTGTTTTATTCGAGGCTTGGAGTGGCGCCCCCTCCAGCAGGTGGCGCCCTAGGCGACCGCCTATGTCGCCTATGCCTAGAGCCAGCTCTGGATCTATCTATCTATCTATCTATCTATCTATCTATCTATCTATCCATCTATCTCTCTCTCTCTCTCTCTCTCTCTATGATGATGATGATTATATTTAATAGATAGAATGTTAGAGTACAAGTACAGTCAAACAATAGAATGTATTACAGTACAAGTACAGTAAACAGTAGCATGTATTACAGTACAAGTACAGTCAAACAGTAGCATGTATTACAGTACAAGTACAGTCACACAGTAGCATGTATTACAGTACAAGTACGGTCAAACAGTAGCATGTATTACAGTACAAGTACAGTCACACAGTAGCATGTATTACAGTACAAGTACGGTCAAACAGTAGCATGTATTACGGTACAAGTACAGTCAAACAATAGAATGTATTACAGTACAAGTACAGTAAACAGTAGCATGTGTTACAGTACAAGTACAGTCAAACAGTAGCATGTATTAGAGTACAAGTACAGTCAAACAATAGAATGTATTACAGTACAAGTACAGTCAAACAGTAGCATGTATTACAGTACAAGTACAGTCACACAGTAGCATGTATTACAGTACAAGTACAGTCACACAGTAGCATGTATTACAGTACAAGTACAGTCAAACATCCTGTCTAAGAGGAGCATTTCTAAAAAGCCCTTGCGGTCTTGTTTCCGTTGAAAGTCCTTCGTACATAAATCATCAACATTTAACAATACAAATAAAACTAATATTAAATTACTCAATTGATGCAAAATAACAATAAATTAAAAAGACACATAATATGTGCAACGTAGGTGGACAAAGGGCGGGGGGGGGGTTGATCCGGAGAGAGTCGTGATGACTATCTCCGTTTCTTCTTCTTCTGGTTTATTTGAATGTGGACGAATACAAAACATAGACACATCCGATGGCTGCATTGTAGAGATTATAGCTGAAGCTAATTCGCAGCACTTGTCCATAGATGGGCTTTTAACACAGACATTTATAAAAACATGAAAAGGAAGGAAAATTTTAAAAAAGCAGTCTATACATGTTGTTTAACACAGAACTAACAAAATGAAGAGTAAAACAAGACAGAAAACAAAAACAAAACAGAGATGTAAGAGATAAAACTTAACAGGGTACAACAGACAAGCACTCTGCCCCCCTGAAAGGTGTATTTTTAGGGCCGTTTTGAAGGAGGCCAAAGAGGTGCATGTTTTGAGGGCAGGAGTCAAACAGTTCCACCCTTGGGGGGCAGTATTGTAAAAAGATGATTTACCCATGTTAGTCCTATAGGAGGGGGTAATCAGGTTGTTGTTTGAGCTCCCCCTAGTGTTGTGGCTGTGGGTGTCACTAAATCTGTGGAGGTGTTTATTCAGGTATGCAGGGATTGAGGGGACTGAGGGCAGAGCTGCATTGACTATTTTAAATGCCAATCCCATTTTGAGTTGTTTAACCCTGTCTTCTACCCTGAGCCATTTTAGGCTAGCAAAATGTCCAGGAAGAAGGTGGGTCATGGGCCCCAGATTGAGGAGTAGCCCAATCAGTTTGTTTTGGGAAGTTTGGAGCCTGGTTTTCTGGGACACTTTGATGTTGGAATACCAGGAGGTGCTAGCATAGTCAAAGAGGGGCTGAACGAGGGCTCCAGCAAGCGTCCGGAGACAAAAGCAGACATTGTGCCCAAAAATCTTGTTCTCTGATTGACTTTTTTGATCACCTTAGTTGCCATACTATCGCCAGACAGGTATTTGTCAAGAACACAGCCCAAATAGGTAATCTCTTCTTTGCTCGAGATTACTGTATTATCAAGATTCAAGATTCAAGATACTTTATTGTCATTATGCGAACATAAATAAAATCGTGTGAAGGCCCACGGCTTTAGGCACTCATCGGAACATAAACGAAAGCCACAATCTCTCTTAAAACAACAATATATATACACATCAGAGAGATTGAGACAGAGAATCAAGCAAATTGTGCAAATTGGCAACAGCAGCATAGCGGGACAGGCTCAGAGCGTCCCCAGCGGGACAGGCCCAGAGCGTCCATTCCGAGTCCCAGATCGCTACAAGGGAACAACTGCTTTCACAGCTCGGGGGAAGAAGCTGTTCCTGAGCCTCGCTGTGCTGCTTCTTATTGTCCTGAACCGCCTCCCTGATGGAAGCGGGACAAACAGTTTGTGGCCCGGGTGGGTGGGGTCTGTGGCGATGCGTCTGGCCCTCCTCTGGACTCTGGAGGTGTAAACAGAGTCCAAATCAGGCAGACGGTGACCCACAATCCCCTGAGCTGTCCTCACCACCCGGGATAGGTCCTTCCTGTCCTGCGCCATGCAGCTGCCGTCCCACACGGTCGCACTGAGACACAGGATTCTCTCTATCGTGGCCCGGTAGAAGTTCTCAAGCAGCACAGAGGAGAGTCCAGCCCGCTTCAGCTTCCTGAGGAAGAAGAGCCGTTGCTGGGCCTTCTTCACCAGGTGTCTGGTGTTGAGTGTCCAGGAGAGGTCAGAGGAGATGTGGATGCCCAGGAATTTAATGTTCTCCACACGCTCCACTGCTTCCCCTTGTATGCACAGGGGGGCGTGTTCAGTCTTCCTGGACCTCTTGTAGTCCACTATGACCTCCTTGGTCTTGCTGGTGTTCAGAACAAGGCTGTTACTCGAGCACCACAGCATCAGGTTCTGGACCTCCTCTCTGTAGTGGGTCTCATCGTTGTTGGAGATGTGACCCACCACGGTGGTGTCGTCAGCAAACTTCACAACCATAGTATCGACTGTGACCTTCAAATCATCAACATTTATCTCACTGAGAGAGTGTCTTGACCCAAAAAGCGATGGGGACAAGGTTCCGTTTATGTCCACCATTTGTTCTCGTCCCTCAAGGTACGATTTCATCCAGTTTGTTGATGTGCTATCAAAACCAATCGCCCCTAGTTTATTCAATAGGATTGAATGGTTAACGGGGTCAAAGGCCTTCTGGAGGTCCAGCATGACCATGCCGCAGTATTTGCCCGAGTCTACTTCACGCTTGACGTAGTCGGTCAGATATATGAGGCACGTGTCAGTGGAGTGGGATGTTCTGAAGCCTGATTGGAATTCAAAGAGCAGGCTATGCTCGGCGAGGTAGCGGTTGATTTGCTCCTGGATTATTCTCTCCATAACCTTTGAGATGGAGCAAAGGATGGAAACAGGGCGGTCGTTGCCAGGTTCTAATTTGTTTCCTTTTTTATACAGAGGGATAACCCGCGCCGTGTTGAATTCCTGTGGGACGTGGCACTGATTGATGGATAAATTTATCAGATGGGTTACCACGGGGGTGATAGAGACAGCTGCGTCTCTGAGGAACCGGGTGGGTATGTGGTCGAGGCCTGTGGCCTTGTTAGGTTGAAGGGCAATTAGTTGTTTTAGCACATCAACAGTATTTACAGGTATGAAAGAGAAAGTGTCCTTTTTAGCACCTAGCTTCTCATAGTGAGTTTGGATGTGGTCAGAACCGTACAGACCTGAATGCGGGGGGAGTTTGCTGACCAACAGGGGGCAACAGTGGTGAAAAAGCTGTTAAAACAATTAGCTAGCACCAACCTGTCGGTCTGGAGCGAACCACTTGAGTTAATGCAGATATTACTGGTTTTTGTTTGGAGTCTGTTGCTGCAGCCTAATTGTTTTAGGGCCTCCCACAGTTTTTGGGGGTTGCTTTTGTTTGCCTCAATGTTCTCATTTAAGAAATTCTTTTTGGCATTTTTTATCATTTTGGTAACCTCATTGCGTAGTTTTCTGCTTTTTTCAAGTAGTTTCTCGTTGTTGGTTTTTCTGTACTCAGAGTAACATTTGTTTCTGAGCTTGATGGCATTCAATATTTCCCCCTTCATCCAAGGTTCTGTACGGGCTCTGACCCGAACAGCAGTTATGGGTGCTATCTTATCGACTACGGACAGAAATGCAGATTTAAAGGAAGACCAGGTCCTCTCGACAGAGGCGGAGTTTAAAGTTTCAGACCAATCAGTTTCCTCCAGCGCTGTTGTTAGAGCTTCTGGGGAGTAATGCTTCATAGTTCTGCAGTTGATTGTGGATCAATGAGCTGCAGGTCTATGAATTTTACGAGTGCAGAAGATCATGTTGTGATCACTTAGACTGCACTCGATGACACCACTGTTTTTGATTCTAGATTTGTCCGATGTCAGGATTAGGTCTATGATGGTTCTAGAGGTGGTGCTTACCCTTGTAAATTGCTGAATCAGCTGGGTAAAGTTATGCAGATTACAGAAGCTGCTGAAGGATTTGAAAGTCGGGGTGTCTTTCCGAAGGACATTGGTGTTACAATCTCCTATCAGAATGACCTCCGAGCTTCCCAAGCCGATGACATGCTTCTCCAATAAATCATAGAATGAATTTTGGTCTGGGGGTCTGTACACTGCACCAATGACCAGAGGTTTAGCTCTGGGATAAATGATCTTTACCCAGACAGACTCTGTGTCTGTTCCTAGTTCTGGTAGAACGGTGAAGTTGAGGTCTGATCTGACATAGATGCAGACCCCGCCCCCATGACGGTCCCTGTCCTTCCTGATAACAGTGTATCCCTTGATGATGATGAATATATTTATTAGATAGAATGTTAGAGTACAAGTACAGTCACACAGTAGCATGTATTACAGTACAAGTACAGTAAACAGTAGCATGTATTACAGTACAAATACAGTCACACAGTAGCATGTATTACAGTACAAGTACAGTCAAACATCCTGTCTAAGAGGAGCATTTCAAAAAAGCCCTTGCGGTCTTGTTTCCGTTGAAAGTCCTTCGTACATAAATATCAACAATCTCAGTGTCTTTACAAGAATCATCCAGTTTGGTTTCAGAAAAGGAGGGAATTCCAACCTTACCGTTGCCAAACATCGATGTTAACTCGGACTGCACATCTTGGACTTGCATGTTAAGCTGTTCACGTTGAGATGAATAATGTGAAGACCTCTCCCCAATTTTTTTTAAATTCATATCTTCTGTGCAGCCTTTGTTATTCACTGTCTCTGGGGGGACGCTGGGGGGAGGAGGGGGTATCGGTGAGGGGTTATTGTCCACAGGTACTCCGATTAATGGGACCGGTGATTGGGGTGGGGAGGAGGGGGGTGCTGGGGTAGCGGTATCGTTCGAAACGGGAATGGCCAACCTGGGGGGGGGGGGCAGCTGTTGTTTTCAGGCGTTGCGTCGTGACAAAAAACTCCGGAGTAATAATCCACGTTTCCGAGGCCTCTGCTCGATGTGACCTCGCCTGCGTTACCAGGCTTGCTGCTGGGAGGGTACGGCGGCGGGCAATGCGGTGTTTGCCCAGGTTGTCTGCGGGAGGTTGGGCGTGATGTCCTCGGTGTGCGTTCTCCAGGTGTGTGTGCTCCAGGTGTTGCTGCTCCAGATGTTGTAAGCAGCGACGAAGGCTGAGTCGAACGGAGTCTCCGGGTCCCGGGTTTGGGTGTATATTTCCAGACAGAAGTAAACTTAAGCAAATGATTTTCCTTACTGTCCTGCCGTCCAGCTGGTGCGTGTTTCTCCTCCTGGAGTGAAACCGCTTCAACTCACCCAGAGTTGTCCTGTCCTTGCATATTGACTCCATATGCAGGTGAGTTTACAGCTGCCCCGTGTCTGTGCAGCCGTCTGTCATTGCATTCTGTTGGACAGATGTGACTTGTCCTTCTGTGGGAAGGCGTGTCCTTCACGTTCCTTGATGCCTCACAGGTAGACTGGAACACATTCTATCGCTCATCGGGGTTACTTTTCTCATCTTTGCTCAGTGAGGAATTGTTCTTGGGGCCAACATTGCAGTTATTCCTACCACCCCTTTGAGTTCCTCTATGTCAGCCTGGCAGTCTTATAAAGGCGCTTATGTCCTTCCTTCCCTCCTTCTTTCCAGCTTGGGAAACCCCAAAGGGAGGAAGGAGCAGATTCTGATGTGACGCCTGAATTACTGAGAACCGCTCCTTCGGATGTGACTGTGCTCTGAGTCCCCTGGGGATGTGAGTTCAGTTCAGAGCTTTATTGTTCCTCAAGGGGACATTTGGTTTGCAGCAGAGGACAACAACAACAGTAAGACAATCACAATGCACAGGACGACACGGAACATGTAAAGAACAACCTGGAAAAGATCAATCTGTCCTCTCTGGGATGGAGGCCCTAATGGATAAAGTGCTGCTTAGCAGAGCAGACAGGTGAAGGTCAGTGCAGGTTGAGGACATTTACTGCACTTGGGACAAATACATTTAAATCTATCTCTTTATCCCGGGGAGTTTGTATCTCTGCCCAGAGCGTAGAAGAACAAACTCCTCCAAGAGAGGGTGATCAGAGCTGGGACAGGATGGACTGTCCTGATCAGAGCTGGGACAGGATGGACCGTCCTGATCAGAGCTGGGACAGGATGGACCGTCCTGATCAGAGCTGGACAGGATGGACCATGCCTTCCGCAACACCTGCCGGTCAAAGATCTCAGCCAAGGAAAGCTGCTGTGAGCCAATGATTACCCTCGCCGAAGGGGAGGCGAGGGTATTGCAATTGGGTCCGTTTGTTTGTATGTTTGTCTGTTTGCTTGTCTGTCCAAGCGCATAACTCAAAAACTAGGAACCCAATCGACTTGAAAATTTTACACAAGCAAGGTTCTGTCCGTGGCTCGGTCCTCCCCGAGAATGGCGTTGATCCGGATCTGGATCCAGATTCTAGAATTATTTTTACATCTGGAATTGTGCCTGTGCTGTAAACCGCCACTTTAAGAGGGAGGGACACGAATGGCATGATGGGAAAAAGAGTCCAGAAGGAGTCTTGTAGTACGTTCCGGAGCAGCAAGCTAGAGCAGGTTTGGCCCCTCTGATCCGGAAGCCCTGTTTACTGTCTCACAAGATCCAATAGTCTATTGGAGGCGAGGGTCTGCAATCTCTGATTGTCTTTCTAGTTTTACTTTGAAATAATTTTCAATAATTATTCCAAGAAATAATACAGAAGGTTAAAATGGACTCGATAAAAGATTTATAAAATAAGACCATCAATGTTTTGTCCACATTAACAATTTGTCCCAGTTCCTTACCCCATCTCTGAGACCAGCTAGTCTGTGAAGGACATCAGGGATTTAGTACCTGAGACAGGTGTGATCAGGCTGGTCCGTGGTCCGTGCTGAATAGACTTTCTGCAGGGCTCGAGCTTGTTTGAAAGTGTTCCAGTTCAGAACTTCTGCTCCAGCCGGTGTCAGCCTCCTTCGGGCCACCGATTACATGGTTGGAGGGGGGTTTGCTTCCTCCTCCTGAACTCATGTCTGGTGAACAGAACCAGGTGGAGCAACTGGGTGGCAACAAGTCAGCAGCAGCAGCAGACGGCAACTAGGACAGAGTTTGAGGGTGCTTTCCCACTGCACTAAGAGGACTTGGTTCCTTTGAGAGCAAATTCCTGCATTTATAATTACCGTATTTTCACAACCATTAGACGCAAGTAAAAGTCTTAAATTATCTTCAAAATGTGCCGAACGCCCTATGGTCCGCGCGGCCTATGTCTTGTTGTAAGGCGGACTCAGTCAGGTGCCTCGCGGAGTGATATGTACCGGTGCTGTCCTTCACCATAGTATTATGGCGTGCTGACGAAGCAGAGTTCCAACTCGAGGCTGTCGGTCCCGCAGCAGAACACGGGAGTAGAGCAGCAGCGAGAGAATCCAGCGTTAATGAATCAATGGAGGAAGAGGAGGAAGCAAGAAGAAGACCTGCAGCAACTCGGCTCCTGAGATCTGCGACTCCTTGCACGCCGATCTCACCGATACGGTCTAAACCGGAATGAAGCATGCTAACGCGCTAATGAGCAAACTAGCAAACTAGCTTATCATCGTCATCCCCGGTGGATTAACTAAAGAACTCCAACCGTTCAACGTTAAACTGCGGGCTGCGTGGGAGCGCTGGGGACAGAAGGAGAACACAGTTCCACTCAGAGTGGAAGGCAGCGCAGCGCCACCGTTTGTGAATGGATTGTAGATGCTAGGGCTAACTGTCTGCTAGCATTGTTGTTCGAGCCTTCGCAGAAGCCGGCATCATTTCCGAGGCGCCGCACGGCACGGAAAGTGACTGACAATGAAGAAAGGGAGCCCGGCATGTTTGATGTAGATCTAGCGCAGCTGTTCACTACAGAAACAGAGGATGAGGACTTTGATGGGTTTGATTAATGACAATTAAAAAAAGCTGTACCAAACTCTGTTTTGCTCCCGCTCTATTTTAGAAAACGCGCACTAGTATGCTTATTTGACGACGATTAAAGATGTGAGTATCAAACTCAGTTTTGCCCGCTCGCCCTTTGTATGTTTAAAATACCAAAAAATCAGCTGTTAATGAGACAGCGCCAAATCAGCAGGTGCGTCATAAGGTCGTAAAAATACTGTAGTTGAAAGGTCTGCGTTCACACTGTCTTCGCGAAACGAACTTTCGGAGCAACGTCACGTGGCTGAAAGGGGCGCTCGTCGATTGGACAAAGTAGAAGGGGAAGTCCCGCCCTCTGCCATGTTTTTTTTGGTTTGGAGTGGGCCAGTTACGGCTGCTGCTCATCCAAGGAGGGAAGCTCATTTAGTTCTGGCCACGACGCTAGTCCTTTTTAACAAAGACAAAGTCGCTGGGTATCCGTAAAGTCTCTGGATCAGTTCAGAACAACGGAATGAAAAACTGCTTCTCCGCTCCGCGCTGGACTGTTAAAGCGCTGTGGAGCTGCAGGGAGAAGTCGTGTCAGTTACCGGTGATAAGTAGCTGGTTCTGAACAAAAGATGAAAGTATTATAACGCATATTTAGTTTATTAAATTTACACACAGCGGTGCATATTTCACCACTTTCATTTTTTTGGAGCAGTTTGGAGTACTCGCTGTACTTCCTCTACCGGAGACGCACCGCGTAGAGCGTCACTACGTACGTTGCTCCGTCCTTTGCTCCGCCCAAAGGAACCGAGACCCTCCTTTTCAGGCAGACTTTTTTGATCCTCTCCAGAGTCCGGATGCGCGTTCACACTGGCCCAAACGGAGCAGATTATCCGAGGAAAGGAACTCTGATCAGTTTAAAAGGGAGCAAATAGCGACAGTGGGAACACAGCCTAAAGCGCTGTTATCTTGTCATTAAGCTGGTGTAACCGGTTTATGAGTATTAACCTTAGAATTACACGGTTCTGTTATACCTGGTGTTTCATACACCTGCATTTCCCAACCAGTGTGCCGTGAGAGATCGTCAGGTGTGCCGTGGGAAATGATCTAATATCACCTAATGGACCATTGTCGGGTGTCTGTGCTGTAATAAAGTGTGTGCCGCCCGTAGATCGCTCTTCAGACCTGAGCACGGTGTCGCTCTGTTCCTCTCTGCCGCTAACTCTAGTACAGCAGCTTCTCCTGGCACTACAAAATAAGAGCACACACTTCAAAATAAACGTCACGCAACTGCGCTGCATTTACAGTGCGGCAGATTTTAAATAACTCATTTATTAACAAACAGAAAACAAATATTTCCCCTAAACCAGTTCTTCATGCTTTGGCTTTTGCCTACTCTACACTTTGTGAGCGCTTCGGTTCCCCTTTGAGGGGGGGTCATCCTCAGAGGCAGTTTGGGATCACAGCGAGACGAGCAAGTGACAGTGATGGAGAAGTTTTTGAGAAGAGAAAATGCAAATGCCGAACAGGACCCTGGACAAAATCCAGACCCAGATGAAGGCCCTGGTATGAGTGGTCGACAAAAGAATAAAGAAAAGACGGTGAGCTCGAGGCAATACAGCGAAAGCTATCTCTCATTTGGATTGACTTTCACCGGGGATGCAACGGCACCGACTCCGCTGGGCTTGGTGTGTGGTGAGAAGCTATCCAATAACTCCATGGTGCCAAGCAAGCTCAAACGCCGTCTCCAAACGGAACACCCCGTTCAGAACACGCCCATGGACTATTCTGTACGCTTACGTACAAACAATGAGAAACAGGAAACTGTTTTTAGAGAAACCTCAAAGGTAAAGGAGAGAGTCCTCAAAGCTAGCTACCTAGTTGCTGAACTTGTAGCTAAATCAGAAAGTCCCACACTGTGGCAGAAACATTAATACTGCAGCTTGTGAAGGTAAACGAGATGCTCGGCCCCGAAGCGGCCAAAGAGATAGCTAAAGTGGGAGCGGAGCATAAAGTCTTGTTGCTCCACACGGAGGTCCGGTGGCTGGCCCGTGTGTACGAGCTACGAGAGGAACTTAAAGTTTTTCTGACAAACGAGAGGTCCGATTACGCAAAGCTGCTTGCAAGTGATGAGTGGTGTGCAAAGCCAGTGTTACATGTTATATAATCATTATGACCATGACATATTGTGTTACATGTTATATAATTATAATGACCATGACATATTGTGTTACATGTTATATAATCATTATGACCACGACATATTGTGTTACATGTTATATAATCATTATGACCACGACATATTGTGTTACATGTTATATAATCATTATGACCATGACATATTGTGTTACATGTTATATAATCATTATGACCATGACATATTGTGTTACATGTTATATAATCATTATGACCATGACATATTGTGTTACATGTTATATAATCATTATGACCACGACATATTGTGTTACATGTTATATAATCATTATGACCATGACATATTGTGTTACATGTTATATAATTATAATGACCATGACATATTGTTACATGTTATATAATCATTATGACCATGACATATTGTGTTACATGTTATATAATTATAATGACCATGACATATTGTGTTACATGTTATATAATCATTATGACCATGACATATTGTGTTACATGTTATATAATCATTATGACCACGACATATTGTGTTACATGTTATATAATCATTATGACCATGACATATTGTGTTACATGTTATATAATTATAATGACCATGACATATTGTTACATGTTATACAATCATTATGACCATGACATATTGTTACATGTTATATAATCATAATGACAATGACATATTGTGTTACATGTTATATAATCATAATGGCCATGACATATTGTGTCACATGTTATATAATCATTATGACCATGACACATTGTTACATGTTATATAATCATTATGACCATGACACATTGTTACATGTTATATAATCATTATGACCATGACATATTGTTACATGTTATACAATCATAATGACCATGACATATTGTTACATGTTATACAATCATAATGACCATGACATATTGTTACATGTTATACAATCATAATGACCATGACATTTTGTGTTACATGTTATACCCATGTTGAGATCTTCTTATTTGGTTTTTATCAACTTTATTCTTCTCAGTAATGCTCGAACACCTGATAAATGTTTTTAATATATAAGGAAAAGTATTTATTTAAAAAAATAAACATTATGATTGGGTAAATCCTAATAAAAACGCCTCTAAGCGTTCTAATAGCGCCACCTTCCCTGTAAGTTGTATCCGTCAGGTGTTTTAATCTATTTTCTAAATGCAAAAACCTATTATCCTTTGAGTTGGCCTAGAGAGGGAGACATTTGACCTCAACCTACCTTGACATTTGATTTGTCAGACCGTGACCCCGATGCTGAACCTTCGACCTTTGATTCGGTCAGACTGTGACCCTGATGCTGAACTTTCTACCTTTGATTTTGTCAGACTGTGACCCTGATGCTGAACCTTCGACCTTTGATTTGTCAGACCGTGACCCTGATGCTGAACATTCTACCTTTGATTTTGTCAGATTGTGACCCCGATGCTGAACCTTCGACCTTTGATTTGTCAGACCGTGACCCCGATGCTGAACTTTCTACCTTTGATTTTGTCAGACCGTGACCCTGATGCTGAACTTTCTACCTCTGATTTGTCAGACCGTGACCCTGATGCTGAACTTTCTACCTTTGATTTGTCAGACCGTGACCCCGATGCTGAACTTTCTACCTTTGATTTTGTCAGACTGTGACCCTGATGCTGAACCTTCTACCTTTGATTTGTCAGACCGTGACCCTGATGCTGAACTTTCTACCTTTGATTTGTCGGACCGTGACCCTGATGCTGAACCTTCGACCTTTGATTTGGTCAGACCGTGACCCTGATGCTGAACTTTCTACCTTTGATTTGTCAGACTGTGACCCTGATGCTGAACCTTCGACCTTTGATTTGGTCAGACTGTGACCCTGATGCTGAACTTTCTACCTTTGATTTGGTCAGACCGTGACCCTGATGCTGAACCTTCGACCTTTGATTTGTCAGACCGTGACCCCGATGCTGAACCTTCGACCTTTGATTTGTCAGACCGTGACCCTGATTCTGAACATTCTACCTTTGATTTTGTCAGATTGTGACCCTGATGCTGAACTTTCTACCTTTGATTTGTCAGACCGTGACCCTGATGCTGAACTTTCTACCTTTGATTTTGTCAGACTATGACCCCGATGCTGAACTTTCTACCTTTGATTTGTCAGACTGTGACCCTGATGCTGAACTTTCTACCTTTGATTTTGTCAGATTGTGACCCCGATGCTGAACCTTCGACCTCCAATTTGTCAGACCGTGACCCCGATGCTGAACGTTCTACCTTTGATTTGTCGGACCGTGACCCCGATGCTGAACTTTCTACCTTTGATTTGGTCAGACTGTGACCCTGATGCTGAACCTTTGACCTTTGATTTGTCAGACCGTGACCCTGATGCTGAACTTTCTACCTTTGATTTGTCGGACCGTGACCCTGATGCTGAACCTTCGACCTTTGATTTGGTCAGATGGTGACCCTGATGCTGAACCTTCGACCTTTGATTTGGTCAGACCGTGACCCTGATGCTGAACTTTCTACCTTTGATTTGTCAGACCGTGACCCTGATGCTGAACCTTCGACCTTTGATTTGGTCAGACTGTGACCCTGATGCTGAACTTTCTACCTTTGATTTGGTCAGACCGTGACCCTGATGCTGAACCTTCGACCTTTGATTTGTCAGACCGTGACCCCGATGCTGAACCTTCGACCTTTGATTTGTCAGACCGTGACCCTGATTCTGAACATTCTACCTTTGATTTTGTCAGATTGTGACCCTGATGCTGAACTTTCTACCTTTGATTTTGTCAGATTGTGACCCCGATGCTGAACCTTCGACCTCCAATTTGTCAGACCGTGACCCCGATGCTGAACGTTCTACCTTTGATTTGTCGGACCGTGACCCCGATGCTGAACTTTCTACCTTTGATTTGGTCAGACTGTGACCCTGATACTGAACCTTTGACCTTTGATTTGTCAGACCGTGACCCTGATGCTGAACTTTCTACCTTTGATTTGTCGGACCGTGACCCTGATGCTGAACCTTCAACCTTTGATTTGGTCAGATGGTGACCCTGATGCTGAACCTTCTACCTTTGATTTGGTCAGACCGTGACCCTGATGCTGAACCTTCGACCTTTGATTTGGTCAGACCGTGACCCTGATGCTGAACCTTCGACCTTTGATTTGGTCAGACTGTGACCCTGATGCTGAACTTTCTACCTTTGATTTGGTCAGACCGTGACCCTGATGCTGAACCTTCGACCTTTGATTTGTCAGACCGTGACCCCGATGCTGAACCTTCGACCTTTGATTTGTCAGACCGTGACCCTGATTCTGAACATTCTACCTTTGATTTTGTCAGATTGTGACCCTGATGCTGAACTTTCTACCTTTGATTTTGTCAGATTGTGACCCTGATGCTGAACTTTCTACCTTTGATTTTGTCAGATTGTGACCCCAATGCTGAACCTTCGACCTTTGATTTGTCAGACCGTGACCCCGATGCTGAACGTTCTACCTTTGATTTGTCAGAAGGTGACCCTGATGCTGAACCTTCGACCTTTGATTTTTGTTAGACTGTGACCCTGATGCTGAACCTTCGACCTTTGATTTGTCAGACCGTGACCCTGATGCTGAACATTCTACCTTTGATTTGTCGGACCGTGACCCCGATGCTGAACTTTCTACCTTTGATTTGTCCGACTGTGACCCTGATGCTGAACCTTCGACCTTTGATTCGGTCAGACCGTGACCCTGATGCTGAACCTTCGACCTTTGATTTGGTCAGACTGTGACCCTGATGCTGAACCTTCTACCTTTGATTTGGTCAGACCGTGACCCTGATGCTGAACCTTCGACCTTTGATTTGGTCAGACCGTGACCCTGATGCTGAACCTTCGACCTTTGATTTGGTCAGACCGTGACCCTGATGCTGAACCTTCGACCTTTGATTTGGTCAGACTGTGACCCTGATGCTGAACCTTCGACCTTTGATTTGTCGGACCGTGACCCCGATGCTGAACTTTCTACCTTTGATTTGGTCAGACTGTGACCCTGATGCTGAACCTTCAACCTTTGATTCGGTCAGACCGTGACCCTGATGCTGAACCTTCGACCTTTGATTTGGTCAGACTGTGACCCTGATGCTGAACCTTCTACCTTTGATTTGGTCAGACCGTGACCCTGATGCTGAACCTTCGACCTTTGATTTGGTCAGACCGTGACCCTGATGCTGAACCTTTGACCTTTGATTTGGTCAGACTGTGACCCTGATGCTGAACCTTTGACCTTTGATTTGTCAGACCGTGACCCTGATGCTGAACTTTCTACCTTTGATTTGTCGGACCGTGACCCTGATGCTGAACCTTCAACCTTTGATTCGGTCAGACCGTGACCCTGATGCTGAACCTTCGACCTTTGATTTGTCAGACCGTGACCCTGATGCTGAACCTTCGACCTTTGATTCGGTCAGACTGTGACCCTGATGCTGAACTTTCTACCTTTGATTTGGTCAGACCGTGACCCTGATGCTGAACCTTCGACCTTTGATTTGTCAGACCGTGACCCTGATGCTGAACATTCTACCTTTGATTTGTCGGACCGTGACCCCGATGCTGAACTTTCTACCTTTGATTTGTCAGACTGTGACCCTGATGCTGAACTTTCTACCTTTGATTTTGTCAGATTGTGACCCCGATGCTGAACCTTCGACCTTTGATTTGTCCGACCGTGACCCTGATGCTGAACCTTTGACCTTTGATTTGGTCAGATGGTGACCCTGATGCTGAACCTTCGACCTTTGATTTGGTCAGACCGTGACCCTGATGCTGAACTTTCTACCTTTGATTTGTCAGACCGTGACCCTGATGCTGAACCTTCGACCTTTGATTTGGTCAGACTGTGACCCTGATGCTGAACTTTCTACCTTTGATTTGGTCAGACCGTGACCCTGATGCTGAACCTTCGACCTTTGATTTGTCAGACCGTGACCCCGATGCTGAACCTTCGACCTTTGATTTGTCAGACCGTGACCCTGATTCTGAACATTCTACCTTTGATTTTGTCAGATTGTGACCCTGATGCTGAACTTTCTACCTTTGATTTTGTCAGATTGTGACCCTGATGCTGAACTTTCTACCTTTGATTTTGTCAGATTGTGACCTCGATGCTGAACCTTCGACCTTTGATTTGTCAGACCGTGACCCCGATGCTGAACGTTCTACCTTTGATTTGTCAGAAGGTGACCCTGTTGCTGAACCTTCGACCTTTGATTTTGTCAGACTGTGACCCCGATGCTGAACCTTCGACCTTTGATTTGTCAGACCGTGACCCTGATGCTGAACATTCTACCTTTGATTTGTCGGACCGTGACCCCGATGCTGAACTTTCTACCTTTGATTTGTCAGACTGTGACCCTGATGCTGAACTTTCTACCTTTGATTTTGTCAGACCGTGACCCTGATGCTGAACTTTCTACCTTTGATTTGGTCAGACCGTGACCCTGATGCTGAACCTTCGACCTTTGATTCGGTCAGACCGTGACCCTGATGCTGAACCTTCGACCTTTGATTTGGTCAGACTGTGACCCTGATGCTGAACCTTCTACCTTTGATTTGGTCAGACCGTGACCCTGATGCTGAACCTTCGACCTTTGATTTGGTCAGACCGTGACCCTGATGCTGAACCTTCGACCTTTGATTTGGTCAGACCGTGACCCTGATGCTGAACCTTCGACCTTTGATTTGGTCAGACTGTGACCCTGATGCTGAACCTTCGACCTTTGATTTGTCGGACCGTGACCCCGATGCTGAACTTTCTACCTTTGATTTGGTCAGACTGTGACCCTGATGCTGAACCTTCAACCTTTGATTCGGTCAGACCGTGACCCTGATGCTGAACCTTCGACCTTTGATTTGGTCAGACTGTGACCCTGATGCTGAACCTTCTACCTTTGATTTGGTCAGACCGTGACCCTGATGCTGAACCTTCGACCTTTGATTTGGTCAGACCGTGACCCTGATGCTGAACCTTTGACCTTTGATTTGGTCAGACTGTGACCCTGATGCTGAACCTTTGACCTTTGATTTGTCAGACCGTGACCCTGATGCTGAACTTTCTACCTTTGATTTGTCGGACCGTGACCCTGATGCTGAACCTTCAACCTTTGATTTGGTCAGACTGTGACCCTGATGCTGAACCTTCGACCTTTGATTTGGTCAGACCGTGACCCTGATGCTGAACTTTCTACCTTTGATTTGTCAGACCGTGACCCTGATGCTGAACCTTCGACCTTTGATTTGGTCAGACTGTGACCCTGATGCTGAACTTTCTACCTTTGATTCGGTCAGACCGTGACCCTGATGCTGAACCTTCGACCTTTGATTTGTCAGACCGTGACCCTGATGCTGAACCTTCGACCTTTGATTCGGTCAGACTGTGACCCTGATGCTGAACTTTCTACCTTTGATTTGGTCAGACCGTGACCCTGATGCTGAACCTTCGACCTTTGATTTGTCAGACCGTGACCCTGATGCTGAACATTCTACCTTTGATTTGTCGGACCGTGACCCCGATGCTGAACTTTCTACCTTTGATTTGTCAGACTGTGACCCTGATGCTGAACTTTCTACCTTTGATTTTGTCAGATTGTGACCCCGATGCTGAACCTTCGACCTTTGATTTGTCCGACCGTGACCCTGATGCTGAACCTTTGACCTTTGATTTGGTCAGATGGTGACCCTGATGCTGAACCTTCGACCTTTGATTTGGTCAGACCGTGACCCTGATGCTGAACTTTCTACCTTTGATTTGTCAGACCGTGACCCTGATGCTGAACCTTCGACCTTTGATTTGGTCAGACTGTGACCCTGATGCTGAACTTTCTACCTTTGATTTGGTCAGACCGTGACCCTGATGCTGAACCTTCGACCTTTGATTTGTCAGACCGTGACCCCGATGCTGAACCTTCGACCTTTGATTTGTCAGACCGTGACCCTGATTCTGAACATTCTACCTTTGATTTTGTCAGATTGTGACCCTGATGCTGAACTTTCTACCTTTGATTTTGTCAGATTGTGACCCTGATGCTGAACTTTCTACCTTTGATTTTGTCAGATTGTGACCTCGATGCTGAACCTTCGACCTTTGATTTGTCAGACCGTGACCCCGATGCTGAACGTTCTACCTTTGATTTGTCAGAAGGTGACCCTGTTGCTGAACCTTCGACCTTTGATTTTGTCAGACTGTGACCCCGATGCTGAACCTTCGACCTTTGATTTGTCAGACCGTGACCCTGATGCTGAACATTCTACCTTTGATTTGTCGGACCGTGACCCCGATGCTGAACTTTCTACCTTTGATTTGTCAGACTGTGACCCTGATGCTGAACTTTCTACCTTTGATTTTGTCAGACCGTGACCCTGATGCTGAACATTCTACCTTTGATTTGTCGGACCGTGACCCAGATGCTGGACTTTCTACCTTTGATTTGGTCAGACTGTGACCCTGATGCTGAACCTTTGACCTTTGATTTGTCAGACCGTGACCCTGATGCTGAACTTTCTACCTTTGATTTGTCGGACCGTGACCCTGATGCTGAACCTTCAACCTTTGATTTGGTCAGACTGTGACCCTGATGCTGAACTTTCTACCTTTGATTTGGTCAGACCGTGACCCTGATGCTGAACTTTCGACCTTTGATTTGGTCAGACCGTGACCCTGATGCTGAACCTTCGACCTTTGATTCGGTCAGACCGTGACCCTGATGCTGAACCTTTGACCTTTGATTTGGTCAGACTGTGACCCTGATGCTGAACCTTCTACCTTTGATTTGGTCAGACCGTGACCCTGATGCTGAACCTTCGACCTTTGATTTGGTCAGACCGTGACCCTGATGCTGAACCTTCGACCTTTGATTCGGTCAGACCGTGACCCTGATGCTGAACCTTCGACCTTTGATTTGGTCAGACTGTGACCCTGATGCTGAACCTTCGACCTTTAATTTGTCGGACCGTGACCCCGATGCTGAACTTTCTACCTTTGATTTGGTCAGACTGTGACCCTGATGCTGAACTTTCTACCTTTGATTTGTCAGACCGTGATCCTGATGCTGAACATTCTACCTTTGATTTGTCGGACCGTGACCCCGATGCTGAACATTCTACCTTTGATTTGTCAGACCGTGACCCTGATGCTGAACTTTCTACCTTTGATTTGTCGGACCGTGACCCTGATGCTGAACCTTCGACCTTTGATTTGGTCAGACCGTGACCCTGATGCTGAACTTTCTACCTTTGATTTGTCAGACTGTGACCCTGATGCTGAACCTTCGACCTTTGATTTGGTCAGACTGTGACCCTGATGCTGAACTTTCTACCTTTGATTTGGTCAGACCGTGACCCTGATGCTGAACCTTCGACCTTTGATTTGTCAGACCGTGACCCCGATGCTGAACCTTCGACCTTTGATTTGTCAGACCGTGACCCTGATTCTGAACATTCTACCTTTGATTTTGTCAGATTGTGACCCTGATGCTGAACTTTCTACCTTTGATTTGTCAGACCGTGACCCTGATGCTGAACTTTCTACCTTTGATTTTGTCAGACTATGACCCCGATGCTGAACTTTCTACCTTTGATTTGTCAGACTGTGACCCTGATGCTGAACTTTCTACCTTTGATTTTGTCAGATTGTGACCCCGATGCTGAACCTTCGACCTCCAATTTGTCAGACCGTGACCCCGATGCTGAACGTTCTCCCTTTGATTTGTCGGACCGTGACCCCGATGCTGAACTTTCTACCTTTGATTTGGTCAGACTGTGACCCTGATGCTGAACCTTTGACCTTTGATTTGTCAGACCGTGACCCTGATGCTGAACTTTCTACCTTTGATTTGTCGGACCGTGAACCTGATGCTGAACCTTCGACCTTTGATTTGGTCAGATGGTGACCCTGATGCTGAACCTTCGACCTTTGATTTGGTCAGACCGTGACCCTGATGCTGAACTTTCTACCTTTGATTTGTCAGACCGTGACCCTGATGCTGAACCTTCGACCTTTGATTTGGTCAGACTGTGACCCTGATGCTGAACTTTCTACCTTTGATTTGGTCAGACCGTGACCCTGATGCTGAACCTTCGACCTTTGATTTGTCAGACCGTGACCCCGATGCTGAACCTTCGACCTTTGATTTGTCAGACCGTGACCCTGATTCTGAACATTCTACCTTTGATTTTGTCAGATTGTGACCCTGATGCTGAACTTTCTACCTTTGATTTTGTCAGATTGTGACCCCGATGCTGAACCTTCGACCTCCAATTTGTCAGACCGTGACCCCGATGCTGAACGTTCTACCTTTGATTTGTCGGACCGTGACCCCGATGCTGAACTTTCTACCTTTGATTTGGTCAGACTGTGACCCTGATACTGAACCTTTGACCTTTGATTTGTCAGACCGTGACCCTGATGCTGAACTTTCTACCTTTGATTTGTCGGACCGTGACCCTGATGCTGAACCTTCAACCTTTGATTTGGTCAGATGGTGACCCTGATGCTGAACCTTCGACCTTTGATTTGGTCAGACCGTGACCCTGATGCTGAACTTTCTACCTTTGATTTGTCAGACCGTGACCCTGATGCTGAACCTTCGACCTTTGATTTGGTCAGACTGTGACCCTGATGCTGAACTTTCTACCTTTGATTTGGTCAGACCGTGACCCTGATGCTGAACCTTCGACCTTTGATTTGTCAGACCGTGACCCCGATGCTGAACCTTCGACCTTTGATTTGTCAGACCGTGACCCTGATTCTGAACATTCTACCTTTGATTTTGTCAGATTGTGACCCTGATGCTGAACTTTCTACCTTTGATTTTGTCAGATTGTGACCCTGATGCTGAACTTTCTACCTTTGATTTTGTCAGATTGTGACCCCAATGCTGAACCTTCGACCTTTGATTTGTCAGACCGTGACCCCGATGCTGAACGTTCTACCTTTGATTTGTCAGAAGGTGACCCTGATGCTGAACCTTCGACCTTTGATTTTTGTTAGACTGTGACCCTGATGCTGAACCTTCGACCTTTGATTTGTCAGACCGTGACCCTGATGCTGAACATTCTACCTTTGATTTGTCGGACCGTGACCCCGATGCTGAACTTTCTACCTTTGATTTGTCAGACTGTGACCCTGATGCTGAACCTTCGACCTTTGATTCGGTCAGACCGTGACCCTGATGCTGAACCTTCGACCTTTGATTTGGTCAGACTGTGACCCTGATGCTGAACCTTCTACCTTTGATTTGGTCAGACCGTGACCCTGATGCTGAACCTTCGACCTTTGATTTGGTCAGACCGTGACCCTGATGCTGAACCTTCGACCTTTGATTTGGTCAGACCGTGACCCTGATGCTGAACCTTCGACCTTTGATTTGGTCAGACTGTGACCCTGATGCTGAACCTTCGACCTTTGATTTGTCGGACCGTGACCCCGATGCTGAACTTTCTACCTTTGATTTGGTCAGACTGTGACCCTGATGCTGAACCTTCAACCTTTGATTCGGTCAGACCGTGACCCTGATGCTGAACCTTCGACCTTTGATTTGGTCAGACTGTGACCCTGATGCTGAACCTTCTACCTTTGATTTGGTCAGACCGTGACCCTGATGCTGAACCTTCGACCTTTGATTTGGTCAGACCGTGACCCTGATGCTGAACCTTTGACCTTTGATTTGGTCAGACTGTGACCCTGATGCTGAACCTTTGACCTTTGATTTGTCAGACCGTGACCCTGATGCTGAACTTTCTACCTTTGATTTGTCGGACCGTGACCCTGATGCTGAACCTTCAACCTTTGATTTGGTCAGACTGTGACCCTGATGCTGAACCTTCGACCTTTGATTTGGTCAGACCGTGACCCTGATGCTGAACTTTCTACCTTTGATTTGTCAGACCGTGACCCTGATGCTGAACCTTCGACCTTTGATTTGGTCAGACTGTGACCCTGATGCTGAACTTTCTACCTTTGATTCGGTCAGACCGTGACCCTGATGCTGAACCTTCGACCTTTGATTTGTCAGACCGTGACCCTGATGCTGAACCTTCGACCTTTGATTCGGTCAGACTGTGACCCTGATGCTGAACTTTCTACCTTTGATTTGGTCAGACCGTGACCCTGATGCTGAACCTTCGACCTTTGATTTGTCAGACCGTGACCCTGATGCTGAACATTCTACCTTTGATTTGTCGGACCGTGACCCCGATGCTGAACTTTCTACCTTTGATTTGTCAGACTGTGACCCTGATGCTGAACTTTCTACCTTTGATTTTGTCAGATTGTGACCCCGATGCTGAACCTTTGACCTTCAATTTGTCAGACCGTGACCCCGATGCTGAACGTTCTACCTTTGATTTGTCGGACCGTGACCCCGATGCTGAACTTTCTACCTTTGATTTGGTCAGACTGTGACCCTGATGCTGAACCTTTGACCTTTGATTTGTCAGACCGTGACCCTGATGCTGAACTTTCTACCTTTGATTTGTCGGACCGTGACCCTGATGCTGAACCTTCGACCTTTGATTTTGTCAGACTGTGACCCTGATGCTGAACTTTCTACCTTTGATTTGGTCAGACCGTGACCCTGATGCTGAACCTTCAACCTTTGATTTGTCAGACCGTGACCCCGATGCTGAACCTTTGACCTTTGATTTGTCAGACCGTGACCCTGATTCTGAACATTCTACCTTTGATTTTGTCAGATTGTGACCCTGATGCTGAACTTTCTACCTTTGATTTTGTCAGATTGTGACCCTGATGCTGAACTTTCTACCTTTGATTTTGTCAGATTGTGACCCCAATGCTGAACCTTCGACCTTTGATTTGTCAGACCGTGACCCCGATGCTGAACGTTCTACCTTTGATTTGTCAGAAGGTGACCCTGATGCTGAACCTTCGACCTTTGATTTTTGTCAGACTGTGACCCTGATGCTGAACCTTCGACCTTTGATTTGTCAGACCGTGACCCTGATGCTGAACATTCTACCTTTGATTTGTCGGACCGTGACCCCGATGCTGAACTTTCTACCTTTGATTTGTCAGACTGTGACCCTGATGCTGAACCTTCGACCTTTGATTCGGTCAGACCGTGACCCTGATGCTGAACCTTCGACCTTTGATTTGGTCAGACTGTGACCCTGATGCTGAACCTTCTACCTTTGATTTGGTCAGACCGTGACCCTGATGCTGATCCTTTGACCTTTGATTTGGTCAGACCGTGACCCTGATGCTGAACCTTCGACCTTTGATTCGGTCAGACCGTGACCCTGATGCTGAACCTTCGACCTTTGATTTGGTCAGACTGTGACCCTGATGCTGAACCTTCAACCTTTGATTCGGTCAGACCGTGACCCTGATGCTGAACCTTCGACCTTTGATTTGGTCAGACTGTGACCCTGATGCTGAACCTTCTACCTTTGATTTGGTCAGACCGTGACCCTGATGCTGAACCTTCTACCTTTGATTTGGTCAGACCGTGACCCTGATGCTGAACTTTCTACCTTTGATTTTGTCAGATTGTGACCCCAATGCTGAACCTTTGACCTTTGATTTGTCAGACCGTGACCCCGATGCTGAACGTTCTACCTTTGATTTGTCAGAAGGTGACCCTGATGCTAAACCTTCGACCTTTGATTTTTGTCAGACTGTGACCCCGATGCTGAACCTTCGACCTTTGATTTGTCAGACCGTGACCCCGATGCTGAACGTTCTACCTTTGATTTGTCAGAAGGTGACCCTGATGCTGAACCTTCTACCTTTGATTTGGTCAGACCGTGACCCTGATGCTGAACCTTCGACCTTTGATTTGGTCAGACCGTGACCCTGATGCTGAACCTTCGACCTTTGATTCGGTCAGACCATGACCCTGATGCTGAACCTTCGACCTTTGATTTGGTCAGACTGTGACCCTGATGCTGAACCTTCGACCTTTGATTTGTCGGACCGTGACCCCGATGCTGAACTTTCTACCTTTGATTTGGTCAGACTGTGACCCTGATGCTGAACTTTCTACCTTTGATTTGTCAGACCGTGATCCTGATGCTGAACATTCTATCTTTGATTTGTCGGACCGTGACCCCGATGCTGAACATTCTACCTTTGATTTGTCAGACCGTGACCCTGATGCTGAACTTTCTACCTTTGATTTGTCAGACCGTGACCCTGATGCTGAACCTTCGACCTTTAATTTGGTCAGACCGTGACCCTGATGCTGAACTTTCTACCTTTGATTTGTCAGACTGTGACCCTGATGCTGAACCTTCGACCTTTGATTTGGTCAGACTGTGACCCTGATGCTGAACTTTCTACCTTTGATTTGGTCAGACCGTGACCCTGATGCTGAACCTTCGACCTTTGATTTGTCAGACCGTGACCCCGATGCTGAACCTTCGACCTTTGATTTGTCAGACCGTGACCCTGATTCTGAACTTTCTACCTTTGATTTGTCGGACCGTGACCCTGATGCTGAACCTTCGACCTTTGATTTGGTCAGATGGTGACCCTGATGCTGAACCTTCGACCTTTGATTTGGTCAGACCGTGACCCTGATGCTGAACTTTCTACCTTTGATTTGTCAGACCGTGACCCTGATGCTGAACCTTCGACCTTTGATTTGGTCAGACTGTGACCCTGATGCTGAACTTTCTACCTTTGATTTGGTCAGACCGTGACCCTGATGCTGAACCTTCGACCTTTGATTTGTCAGACCGTGACCCTGATTCTGAACATTCTACCTTTGATTTTGTCAGATTGTGACCCTGATGCTGAACTTTCTACCTTTGATTTTGTCAGATTGTGACCCTGATGCTGAACTTTCTACCTTTGATTTTGTCAGATTGTGACCCCAATGCTGAACCTTCGACCTTTGATTTGTCAGACCGTGACCCCGATGCTGAACGTTCTACCTTTGATTTGTCAGAAGGTGACCCTGATGCTGAACCTTCGACCTTTGATTTTTGTCAGACTGTGACCCCGATGCTGAACCTTCGACCTTTGATTTGTCAGACCGTGACCCTGATGCTGAACATTCTACCTTTGATTTGTCGGACCGTGACCCTGATGCTGAACCTTCGACCTTTGATTTGTCAGACCGTGACCCTGATGCTGAACATTCTACCTTTGATTTGTCGGACCGTGACCCCGATGCTGAACTTTCTACCTTTGATTTGTCAGACTGTGACCCTGATGCTGAACCTTCGACCTTTGATTCGGTCAGACCGTGACCCTGATGCTGAACCTTCGACCTTTGATTTGGTCAGACTGTGACCCTGATGCTGAACCTTCTACCTTTGATTTGGTCAGACCGTGACCCTGATGCTGATCCTTTGACCTTTGATTTGGTCAGACCGTGACCCTGATGCTGAACCTTCGACCTTTGATTCGGTCAGACCGTGACCCTGATGCTGAACCTTCGACCTTTGATTTGGTCAGACTGTGACCCTGATGCTGAACCTTCAACCTTTGATTCGGTCAGACCGTGACCCTGATGCTGAACCTTCGACCTTTGATTTGGTCAGACTGTGACCCTGATGCTGAACCTTCTACCTTTGATTTGGTCAGACCGTGACCCTGATGCTGAACCTTCTACCTTTGATTTGGTCAGACCGTGACCCTGATGCTGAACTTTCTACCTTTGATTTTGTCAGATTGTGACCCCAATGCTGAACCTTTGACCTTTGATTTGTCAGACCGTGACCCCGATGCTGAACGTTCTACCTTTGATTTGTCAGAAGGTGACCCTGATGCTAAACCTTCGACCTTTGATTTTTGTCAGACTGTGACCCCGATGCTGAACCTTCGACCTTTGATTTGTCAGACCGTGACCCCGATGCTGAACGTTCTACCTTTGATTTGTCAGAAGGTGACCCTGATGCTGAACCTTCTACCTTTGATTTGGTCAGACCGTGACCCTGATGCTGAACCTTCGACCTTTGATTTGGTCAGACCGTGACCCTGATGCTGAACCTTCGACCTTTGATTCGGTCAGACCATGACCCTGATGCTGAACCTTCGACCTTTGATTTGGTCAGACTGTGACCCTGATGCTGAACCTTCGACCTTTGATTTGTCGGACCGTGACCCCGATGCTGAACTTTCTACCTTTGATTTGGTCAGACTGTGACCCTGATGCTGAACTTTCTACCTTTGATTTGTCAGACCGTGATCCTGATGCTGAACATTCTATCTTTGATTTGTCGGACCGTGACCCCGATGCTGAACATTCTACCTTTGATTTGTCAGACCGTGACCCTGATGCTGAACTTTCTACCTTTGATTTGTCAGACCGTGACCCTGATGCTGAACCTTCGACCTTTAATTTGGTCAGACCGTGACCCTGATGCTGAACTTTCTACCTTTGATTTGTCAGACCGTGACCCCGATGCTGAACCTTCGACCTTTGATTTGTCAGACCGTGACCCTGATTCTGAACTTTCTACCTTTGATTTGTCGGACCGTGACCCTGATGCTGAACCTTCGACCTTTGATTTGGTCAGATGGTGACCCTGATGCTGAACCTTCGACCTTTGATTTGGTCAGACCGTGACCCTGATGCTGAACTTTCTACCTTTGATTTGTCAGACCGTGACCCTGATGCTGAACCTTCGACCTTTGATTTGGTCAGACTGTGACCCTGATGCTGAACTTTCTACCTTTGATTTGGTCAGACCGTGACCCTGATGCTGAACCTTCGACCTTTGATTTGTCAGACCGTGACCCTGATTCTGAACATTCTACCTTTGATTTTGTCAGATTGTGACCCTGATGCTGAACTTTCTACCTTTGATTTTGTCAGATTGTGACCCTGATGCTGAACTTTCTACCTTTGATTTTGTCAGATTGTGACCCCAATGCTGAACCTTCGACCTTTGATTTGTCAGACCGTGACCCCGATGCTGAACGTTCTACCTTTGATTTGTCAGAAGGTGACCCTGATGCTGAACCTTCGACCTTTGATTTTTGTCAGACTGTGACCCCGATGCTGAACCTTCGACCTTTGATTTGTCAGACCGTGACCCTGATGCTGAACATTCTACCTTTGATTTGTCGGACCGTGACCCCGATGCTGAACTTTCTACCTTTGATTTGTCAGACTGTGACCCTGATGCTGAACTTTCTACCTTTGATTTTGTCAGACCGTGACCCTGATGCTGAAAATTCTACCTTTGATTTGTCGGACCGTGACCCCGATGCTGGACTTTCGACCTTTGATTTGGTCAGACCGTGACCCTGATGCTGAACCTTCGACCTTTGATTCGGTCAGACCGTGACCCTGATGCTGAACCTTTGACCTTTGATTTGGTCAGACTGTGACCCTGATGCTGAACCTTCTACCTTTGATTTGGTCAGACCGTGACCCTGATGCTGAACCTTCGACCTTTGATTTGGTCAGACCGTGACCCTGATGCTGAACCTTCGACCTTTGATTCGGTCAGACCGTGACCCTGATGCTGAACCTTCGACCTTTGATTTGGTCAGACTGTGACCCTGATGCTGAACCTTCGACCTTTAATTTGTCGGACCGTGACCCCGATGCTGAACTTTCTACCTTTGATTTGGTCAGACTGTGACCCTGATGCTGAACTTTCTACCTTTGATTTGTCAGACCGTGATCCTGATGCTGAACATTCTACCTTTGATTTGTCGGACCGTGACCCCGATGCTGAACATTCTACCTTTGATTTGTCAGACCGTGACCCTGATGCTGAACTTTCTACCTTTGATTTGTCGGACCGTGACCCTGATGCTGAACCTTCGACCTTTGATTTGGTCAGACCGTGACCCTGATGCTGAACTTTCTACCTTTGATTTGTCAGACTGTGACCCTGATGCTGAACCTTCGACCTTTGATTTGGTCAGACTGTGACCCTGATGCTGAACTTTCTACCTTTGATTTGGTCAGACCGTGACCCTGATGCTGAACCTTCGACCTTTGATTTGTCAGACCGTGACCCCGATGCTGAACCTTCGACCTTTGATTTGTCAGACCGTGACCCTGATTCTGAACATTCTACCTTTGATTTTGTCAGATTGTGACCCTGATGCTGAACTTTCTACCTTTGATTTGTCAGACCGTGACCCTGATGCTGAACTTTCTACCTTTGATTTTGTCAGACTATGACCCCGATGCTGAACTTTCTACCTTTGATTTGTCAGACTGTGACCCTGATGCTGAACTTTCTACCTTTGATTTTGTCAGATTGTGACCCCGATGCTGAACCTTCGACCTCCAATTTGTCAGACCGTGACCCCGATGCTGAACGTTCTCCCTTTGATTTGTCGGACCGTGACCCCGATGCTGAACTTTCTACCTTTGATTTGGTCAGACTGTGACCCTGATGCTGAACCTTTGACCTTTGATTTGTCAGACCGTGACCCTGATGCTGAACTTTCTACCTTTGATTTGTCGGACCGTGACCCTGATGCTGAACCTTCGACCTTTGATTTGGTCAGATGGTGACCCTGATGCTGAACCTTCGACCTTTGATTTGGTCAGACCGTGACCCTGATGCTGAAATTTCTACCTTTGATTTGTCAGACCGTGACCCTGATGCTGAACCTTCGACCTTTGATTTGGTCAGACTGTGACCCTGATGCTGAACTTTCTACCTTTGATTTGGTCAGACCGTGACCCTGATGCTGAACCTTCGACCTTTGATTTGTCAGACCGTGACCCCGATGCTGAACCTTCGACCTTTGATTTGTCAGACCGTGACCCTGATTCTGAACATTCTACCTTTGATTTTGTCAGATTGTGACCCTGATGCTGAACTTTCTACCTTTGATTTTGTCAGATTGTGACCCCGATGCTGAACCTTCGACCTCCAATTTGTCAGACCGTGACCCCGATGCTGAACGTTCTACCTTTGATTTGTCGGACCGTGACCCCGATGCTGAACTTTCTACCTTTGATTTGGTCAGACTGTGACCCTGATACTGAACCTTTGACCTTTGATTTGTCAGACCGTGACCCTGATGCTGAACTTTCTACCTTTGATTTGTCGGACCGTGACCCTGATGCTGAACCTTCAACCTTTGATTTGGTCAGATGGTGACCCTGATGCTGAACCTTCGACCTTTGATTTGGTCAGACCGTGACCCTGATGCTGAACTTTCTACCTTTGATTTGTCAGACCGTGACCCTGATGCTGAACCTTCGACCTTTGATTTGGTCAGACTGTGACCCTGATGCTGAACTTTCTACCTTTGATTTGGTCAGACCGTGACCCTGATGCTGAACCTTCGACCTTTGATTTGTCAGACCGTGACCCCGATGCTGAACCTTCGACCTTTGATTTGTCAGACCGTGACCCTGATTCTGAACATTCTACCTTTGATTTTGTCAGATTGTGACCCTGATGCTGAACTTTCTACCTTTGATTTTGTCAGATTGTGACCCTGATGCTGAACTTTCTACCTTTGATTTTGTCAGATTGTGACCCCAATGCTGAACCTTCGACCTTTGATTTGTCAGACCGTGACCCCGATGCTGAACGTTCTACCTTTGATTTGTCAGAAGGTGACCCTGATGCTGAACCTTCGACCTTTGATTTTTGTTAGACTGTGACCCTGATGCTGAACCTTCGACCTTTGATTTGTCAGACCGTGACCCTGATGCTGAACATTCTACCTTTGATTTGTCGGACCGTGACCCCGATGCTGAACTTTCTACCTTTGATTTGTCAGACTGTGACCCTGATGCTGAACCTTCGACCTTTGATTCGGTCAGACCGTGACCCTGATGCTGAACCTTCGACCTTTGATTTGGTCAGACTGTGACCCTGATGCTGAACCTTCTACCTTTGATTTGGTCAGACCGTGACCCTGATGCTGAACCTTCGACCTTTGATTTGGTCAGACCGTGACCCTGATGCTGAACCTTCGACCTTTGATTTGGTCAGACCGTGACCCTGATGCTGAACCTTCGACCTTTGATTTGGTCAGACTGTGACCCTGATGCTAAACCTTCGACCTTTGATTTGTCGGACCGTGACCCCGATGCTGAACTTTCTACCTTTGATTTGGTCAGACTGTGACCCTGATGCTGAACCTTCAACCTTTGATTCGGTCAGACCGTGACCCTGATGCTGAACCTTCGACCTTTGATTTGGTCAGACTGTGACCCTGATGCTGAACCTTCTACCTTTGATTTGGTCAGACCGTGACCCTGATGCTGAACCTTCGACCTTTGATTTGGTCAGACCGTGACCCTGATGCTGAACCTTTGACCTTTGATTTGGTCAGACTGTGACCCTGATGCTGAACCTTTGACCTTTGATTTGTCAGACCGTGACCCTGATGCTGAACTTTCTACCTTTGATTTGTCGGACCGTGACCCTGATGCTGAACCTTCAACCTTTGATTTGGTCAGACTGTGACCCTGATGCTGAACCTTCGACCTTTGATTTGGTCAGACCGTGACCCTGATGCTGAACTTTCTACCTTTGATTTGTCAGACCGTGACCCTGATGCTGAACCTTCGACCTTTGATTTGGTCAGACTGTGACCCTGATGCTGAACTTTCTACCTTTGATTCGGTCAGACCGTGACCCTGATGCTGAACCTTCGACCTTTGATTTGTCAGACCGTGACCCTGATGCTGAACCTTCGACCTTTGATTCGGTCAGACTGTGACCCTGATGCTGAACTTTCTACCTTTGATTTGGTCAGACCGTGACCCTGATGCTGAACCTTCGACCTTTGATTTGTCAGACCGTGACCCTGATGCTGAACATTCTACCTTTGATTTGTCGGACCGTGACCCCGATGCTGAACTTTCTACCTTTGATTTGTCAGACTGTGACCCTGATGCTGAACTTTCTACCTTTGATTTTGTCAGATTGTGACCCCGATGCTAAACCTTTGACCTTCAATTTGTCAGACCGTGACCCCGATGCTGAACGTTCTACCTTTGATTTGTCGGACCGTGACCCCGATGCTGAACTTTCTACCTTTGATTTGGTCAGACTGTGACCCTGATGCTGAACCTTTGACCTTTGATTTGTCAGACCGTGACCCTGATGCTGAACTTTCTACCTTTGATTTGTCGGACCGTGACCCTGATGCTGAACCTTCGACCTTTGATTTGGTCAGATGGTGACCCTGATGCTGAACCTTCGACCTTTGATTTGGTCAGACCGTGACCCTGATGCTGAACTTTCTACCTTTGATTTGTCAGACCGTGACCCTGATGCTGAACCTTCGACCTTTGATTTTGTCAGACTGTGACCCTGATGCTGAACTTTCTACCTTTGATTTGGTCAGACCGTGACCCTGATGCTGAACCTTCAACCTTTGATTTGTCAGACCGTGACCCCGATGCTGAACCTTTGACCTTTGATTTGTCAGACCGTGACCCTGATTCTGAACATTCTACCTTTGATTTTGTCAGATTGTGACCCTGATGCTGAACTTTCTACCTTTGATTTTGTCAGATTGTGACCCTGATGCTGAACTTTCTACCTTTGATTTTGTCAGATTGTGACCCCAATGCTGAACCTTCGACCTTTGATTTGTCAGACCGTGACCCCGATGCTGAACGTTCTACCTTTGATTTGTCAGAAGGTGACCCTGATGCTGAACCTTCGACCTTTGATTTTTGTCAGACTGTGACCCTGATGCTGAACCTTCGACCTTTGATTTGTCAGACCGTGACCCTGATGCTGAACATTCTACCTTTGATTTGTCGGACCGTGACCCCGATGCTGAACTTTCTACCTTTGATTTGTCAGACTGTGACCCTGATGCTGAACCTTCGACCTTTGATTCGGTCAGACCGTGACCCTGATGCTGAACCTTCGACCTTTGATTTGGTCAGACTGTGACCCTGATGCTGAACCTTCTACCTTTGATTTGGTCAGACCGTGACCCTGATGCTGATCCTTTGACCTTTGATTTGGTCAGACCGTGACCCTGATGCTGAACCTTCGACCTTTGATTCGGTCAGACCGTGACCCTGATGCTGAACCTTCGACCTTTGATTTGGTCAGACTGTGACCCTGATGCTGAACCTTCAACCTTTGATTTGGTCAGACTGTGACCCTGATGCTGAACCTTCAACCTTTGATTCGGTCAGACCGTGACCCTGATGCTGAACCTTCGACCTTTGATTTGGTCAGACTGTGACCCTGATGCTGAACCTTCTACCTTTGATTTGGTCAGACCGTGACCCTGATGCTGAACCTTCTACCTTTGATTTGGTCAGACCGTGACCCTGATGCTGAACTTTCTACCTTTGATTTTGTCAGATTGTGACCCCAATGCTGAACCTTTGACCTTTGATTTGTCAGACCGTGACCCCGATGCTGAACGTTCTACCTTTGATTTGTCAGAAGGTGACCCTGATGCTAAACCTTCGACCTTTGATTTTTGTCAGACTGTGACCCCGATGCTGAACCTTCGACCTTTGATTTGTCAGACCGTGACCCCGATGCTGAACGTTCTACCTTTGATTTGTCAGAAGGTGACCCTGATGCTGAACCTTCTACCTTTGATTTGGTCAGACCGTGACCCTGATGCTGAACCTTCGACCTTTGATTTGGTCAGACCGTGACCCTGATGCTGAACCTTTGACCTTTGATTCGGTCAGACCATGACCCTGATGCTGAACCTTCGACCTTTGATTTGGTCAGACTGTGACCCTGATGCTGAACCTTCGACCTTTGATTTGTCGGACCGTGACCCCGATGCGGAACTTTCTACCTTTGATTTGGTCAGACTGTGACCCTGATGCTGAACTTTCTACCTTTGATTTGTCAGACCGTGATCCTGATGCTGAACATTCTATCTTTGATTTGTCGGACCGTGACCCCGATGCTGAACATTCTACCTTTGATTTGTCAGACCGTGACCCTGATGCTGAACTTTCTACCTTTGATTTGTCAGACCGTGACCCTGATGCTGAACCTTCGACCTTTAATTTGGTCAGACCGTGACCCTGATGCTGAACTTTCTACCTTTGATTTGTCAGACTGTGACCCTGATGCTGAACCTTCGACCTTTGATTTGGTCAGACTGTGACCCTGATGCTGAACTTTCTACCTTTGATTTGGTCAGACCGTGACCCTGATGCTGAACCTTCGACCTTTGATTTGTCAGACCGTGACCCCGATGCTGAACCTTCGACCTTTGATTTGTCAGACCGTGACCCTGATTCTGAACTTTCTACCTTTGATTTGTCGGACCGTGACCCTGATGCTGAACCTTCGACCTTTGATTTGGTCAGATGGTGACCCTGATGCTGAACCTTCGACCTTTGATTTGGTCAGACCGTGACCCTGATGCTGAACTTTCTACCTTTGATTTGTCAGACCGTGACCCTGATGCTGAACCTTCGACCTTTGATTTGGTCAGACTGTGACCCTGATGCTGAACTTTCTACCTTTGATTTGGTCAGACCGTGACCCTGATTCTGAACATTCTACCTTTGATTTTGTCAGATTGTGACCCTGATGCTGAACTTTCTACCTTTGATTTTGTCAGATTGTGACCCTGATGCTGAACTTTCTACCTTTGATTTTGTCAGATTGTGACCCCAATGCTGAACCTTCGACCTTTGATTTGTCAGACCGTGACCCCGATGCTGAACGTTCTACCTTTGATTTGTCAGAAGGTGACCCTGATGCTGAACCTTCGACCTTTGATTTTTGTCAGACTGTGACCCCGATGCTGAACCTTCGACCTTTGATTTGTCAGACCGTGACCCTGATGCTGAACATTCTACCTTTGATTTGTCGGACCGTGACCCCGATGCTGAACTTTCTACCTTTGATTTGTCAGACTGTGACCCTGATGCTGAACTTTCTACCTTTGATTTTGTCAGACCGTGACCCTGATGCTGAAAATTCTACCTTTGATTTGTCGGACCGTGACCCCGATGCTGGACTTTCTACCTTTGATTTGGTCAGACTGTGACCCTGATGCTGAACCTTTGACCTTTGATTTGTCAGACCGTGACCCTGATGCTGAACTTTCTACCTTTGATTTGTCGGACCGTGACCCTGATGCTGCACCTTCAACCTTTGATTTGGTCAGACTGTGACCCTGATGCTGAACTTTCTACCTTTGATTTGGTCAGACCGTGACCCTGATGCTGAACCTTCGACCTTTGATTTGGTCAGACCGTGACCCTGATGCTGAACCTTTGACCTTTGATTTGGTCAGACCGTGACCCTGATGCTGAACCTTCGACCTTTGATTTGGTCAGACTGTGACCCTGATGCTGAACCTTCTACCTTTGATTTGGTCAGACCGTGACCCTGATGCTGAACCTTCGACCTTTGATTTGGTCAGACCGTGACCCTGATGCTGAACCTTTGATTTGGTCAGACTGTGACCCTGATGCTGAACCTTCGACCTTTGATTTGTCAGACCGTGACCCTGATGCTGAACTTTCTACCTTTGATTTGTCGGACCGTGACCCCGATGCTGAACTTTCTACCTTTGATTTGTCGGACCGTGACCCCGATGCTGAACTTTCTACCTTTGATTTTGTCAGACCGTGACCCTGATGCTGAACATTCTACCTTTGATTTGTCAGAAGGTGACCCTGATGCTGAACCTTCGACCTTTGATTTTGTCAGACCATGACCCTGATGCTGAACCTTCGACCTTTAATTTGGTCAGACCGTGACCCTGATGCTGAACTTTCTACCTTTGATTTGTCAGACTGTGACCCTGATGCTGAACCTTCGACCTTTGATTTGGTCAGACTGTGACCCTGATGCTGAACTTTCTACCTTTGATTTGTCAGACCGTGACCCTGATTCTGAACTTTCTACCTTTGATTTGTCGGACCGTGACCCTGATGCTGAACCTTCGACCTTTGATTTGGTCAGATGGTGACCCTGATGCTGAACCTTCGACTTTTGATTTGGTCAGACCGTGACCCTGATGCTGAACTTTCTACCTTTGATTTGTCAGACCGTGACCCTGATGCTGAACCTTCGACCTTTGATTTGTCAGACCGTGACCCCGATGCTGAACCTTCGACCTTTGATTTGTCAGACCGTGACCCTGATTCTGAACATTCTACCTTTGATTTTGTCAGATTGTGACCCTGATGCTGAACTTTCTACCTTTGATTTTGTCAGATTGTGACCCTGATGCTGAACTTTCTACCTTTGATTTTGTCAGATTGTGACCCCAATGCTGAACCTTCGACCTTTGATTTGTCAGACCGTGACCCCGATGCTGAACGTTCTACCTTTGATTTGTCAGAAGGTGACCCTGATGCTGAACCTTCGACCTTTGATTTTTGTCAGACTGTGACCCCGATGCTGAACCTTCGACCTTTGATTTGTCAGACCGTGACCCTGATGCTGAACATTCTACCTTTGATTTGTCGGACCGTGACCCCGATGCTGAACTTTCTACCTTTGATTTGTCAGACTGTGACCCTGATGCTGAACTTTCTACCTTTGATTTTGTCAGACCGTGACCCTGATGCTGAAAATTCTACCTTTGATTTGTCGGACCGTGACCCCGATGCTGGACTTTCTACCTTTGATTTGGTCAGACTGTGACCCTGATGCTGAACCTTTGACCTTTGATTTGTCAGACCGTGACCCTGATGCTGAACTTTCTACCTTTGATTTGTCGGACCGTGACCCTGATGCTGCACCTTCAACCTTTGATTTGGTCAGACTGTGACCCTGATGCTGAACTTTCTACCTTTGATTTGGTCAGACCGTGACCCTGATGCTGAACCTTCGACCTTTGATTTGGTCAGACCGTGACCCTGATGCTGAACCTTTGACCTTTGATTTGGTCAGACCGTGACCCTGATGCTGAACCTTCGACCTTTGATTTGGTCAGACTGTGACCCTGATGCTGAACCTTCTACCTTTGATTTGGTCAGACCGTGACCCTGATGCTGAACCTTCGACCTTTGATTTGGTCAGACCGTGACCCTGATGCTGAACCTTTGATTTGGTCAGACTGTGACCCTGATGCTGAACCTTCGACCTTTGATTTGTCAGACCGTGACCCTGATGCTGAACTTTCTACCTTTGATTTGTCAGACCGTGACGCTGATGCTGAACATTCTACCTTTGATTTGTCGGACCGTGACCCCGATGCTGAACTTTCTACCTTTGATTTGTCGGACCGTGACCCCGATGCTGAACTTTCTACCTTTGATTTTGTCAGACCGTGACCCTGATGCTGAACATTCTACCTTTGATTTGTCAGAAGGTGACCCTGATGCTGAACCTTCGACCTTTGATTTTGTCAGACCATGACCCTGATGCTGAACCTTCGACCTTTAATTTGGTCAGACCGTGACCCTGATGCTGAACTTTCTACCTTTGATTTGTCAGACTGTGACCCTGATGCTGAACCTTCGACCTTTGATTTGGTCAGACTGTGACCCTGATGCTGAACTTTCTACCTTTGATTTGTCAGACCGTGACCCTGATTCTGAACTTTCTACCTTTGATTTGTCGGACCGTGACCCTGATGCTGAACCTTCGACCTTTGATTTGGTCAGATGGTGACCCTGATGCTGAACCTTCGACTTTTGATTTGGTCAGACCGTGACCCTGATGCTGAACTTTCTACCTTTGATTTGTCAGACCGTGACCCTGATGCTGAACCTTCGACCTTTGATTTGTCAGACCGTGACCCCGATGCTGAACCTTCGACCTTTGATTTGTCAGACCGTGACCCTGATTCTGAACATTCTACCTTTGATTTTGTCAGATTGTGACCCTGATGCTGAACTTTCTACCTTTGATTTTGTCAGATTGTGACCCTGATGCTGAACTTTCTACCTTTGATTTTGTCAGATTGTGACCCCAATGCTGAACCTTCGACCTTTGATTTGTCAGACCGTGACCCCGATGCTGAACGTTCTACCTTTGATTTGTCAGAAGGTGACCCTGATGCTGAACCTTCGACCTTTGATTTTTGTCAGACTGTGACCCCGATGCTGAACCTTCGACCTTTGATTTGTCAGACCGTGACCCTGATGCTGAACATTCTACCTTTGATTTGTTGGACCGTGACCCCGATGCTGAACTTTCTACCTTTGATTTGTCAGACTGTGACCCTGATGCTGAACTTTCTACCTTTGATTTTGTCAGACCGTGACCCTGATGCTGAAAATTCTACCTTTGATTTGTCGGACCGTGACCCCGATGCTGGACTTTCTACCTTTGATTTGGTCAGACTGTGACCCTGATGCTGAACCTTTGACCTTTGATTTGTCAGACCGTGACCCTGATGCTGAACTTTCTACCTTTGATTTGTCGGACCGTGACCCTGATGCTGCACCTTCAACCTTTGATTTGGTCAGACTGTGACCCTGATGCTGAACTTTCTACCTTTGATTTGGTCAGACCGTGACCCTGATGCTGAACCTTCGACCTTTGATTTGGTCAGACCGTGACCCTGATGCTGAACCTTTGACCTTTGATTCGGTCAGACCGTGACCCTGATGCTGAACCTTCGACCTTTGATTTGGTCAGACTGTGACCCTGATGCTGAACCTTCTACCTTTGATTTGGTCAGACCGTGACCCTGATGCTGAACCTTCGACCTTTGATTTGGTCAGACCGTGACCCTGATGCTGAACCTTTGATTTGGTCAGACTGTGACCCTGATGCTGAACCTTCGACCTTTGATTTGTCAGACCGTGACCCTGATGCTGAACTTTCTACCTTTGATTTGTCAGACCGTGACGCTGATGCTGAACATTCTACCTTTGATTTGTCGGACCGTGACCCCGATGCTGAACTTTCTACCTTTGATTTGTCGGACCGTGACCCCGATGCTGAACTTTCTACCTTTGATTTTGTCAGACCGTGACCCTGATGCTGAACATTCTACCTTTGATTTGTCAGAAGGTGACCCTGATGCTGAACCTTCGACCTTTGATTTTTGTCAGACTGTGACCCCGATGCTGAACCTTCGACCTTTGATTTGTCAGACCGTGACCCTGATGCTGAACATTCTACCTTTGATTTGTCGGACCGTGACCCCGATGCTGAACTTTCTACCTTTGATTTGTCAGACTGTGACCCTGATGCTGAACTTTCTACCTTTGATTTTGTCAGACCGTGACCCTGATGCTGAAAATTCTACCTTTGATTTGTCGGACCGTGACCCCGATGCTGGACTTTCTACCTTTGATTTGGTCAGACTGTGACCCTGATGCTGAACCTTTGACCTTTGATTTGTCAGACCGTGACCCTGATGCTGAACTTTCTACCTTTAATTTGTCGAACCGTGACCCTGATGCTGCACCTTCAACCTTTGATTTGGTCAGACTGTGACCCTGATGCTGAACTTTCTACCTTTGATTTGGTCAGACCGTGACCCTGATGCTGAACCTTCGACCTTTGATTTGGTCAGACCGTGACCCTGATGCTGAACCTTTGACCTTTGATTCGGTCAGACCGTGACCCTGATGCTGAACCTTCGACCTTTGATTTGGTCAGACTGTGACCCTGATGCTGAACCTTCTACCTTTGATTTGGTCAGACCGTGACCCTGATGCTGAACCTTCGACCTTTGATTTGGTCAGACCGTGACCCTGATGCTGAACCTTTGATTTGGTCAGACTGTGACCCTGATGCTGAACCTTCGACCTTTGATTTGTCAGACCGTGACCCTGATGCTGAACTTTCTACCTTTGATTTGTCAGACCGTGACGCTGATGCTGAACATTCTACCTTTGATTTGTCGGACCGTGACCCCGATGCTGAACTTTCTACCTTTGATTTGTCGGACCGTGACCCCGATGCTGAACTTTCTACCTTTGATTTTGTCAGACCGTGACCCTGATGCTGAACATTCTACCTTTGATTTGTCGGACCGTGACCCCGATGCTGAACTTTCTACCTTTGATTTGTCAGACTGTGACCTTGATGCTGAACTTTCTACCTTTGATTTTGTCAGACCGTGACCCTGATGCTGAACTTTCTACCTTTGATTTGTCGGACCGTGACCCCGATGCTGAACTTTCTACCTTTGATTTGGTCAGACTGTGACCCTGATGCTGAACTTTCTACCTTTGATTTGGTCAGACCGTGACCCTGATGCTGAACCTTCGACCTTTGATTTGTCAGACCGTGACCCTGATGCTGAACATTCAACCTTTGATTTGTCGGACCGTGACCCCGATGCTGAACTTTCTACCTTTGATTTGTCAGACTGTGACCCTGATGCTGAACTTTCTACCTTTGATTTTGTCAGATTGTGACCCCGATGCTGAACCTTCGACCTTTGATTTGTCAGACCGTGACCCCGATGCTGAACGTTCTACCTTTGATTTGTCAGAAGGTGACCCTGATGCAGAACCTTTGACCTTTGATTTTGTCAGACTGTGACCCTGATGCTGAACCTTCGACCTTTGATTTGTCAGACCGTGACCTTGATGCTGAACATTCTACCTTTGATTTTTTCGGACCGTGACCCCGATGCTGAACTTTCTACCTTTGATTTGTCAGACTGTGACCCTGATGCTGAACTTTCTACCTTTGATTTGGTCAGACTGTGACCCTGATGCTGAACCTTTGACCTTTGATTTGTCAGACCGTGACCCTGATGCTGAACTTTCTACCTTTGATTTGTCAGACCGTGACCCTGATGCTGAACCTTCGACCTTTGATTTGGTCAGACTGTGACCCTGATGCTGAACTTTCTACCTTTGATTTGGTCAGACCGTGACCCTGATGCTGAACCTTTGATTTGGTCAGACCGTGACCCTGATGCTGAACCTTTGATTTGGTCAGACCGTGACCCTGATGCTGAACCTTCGACCTTTGATTCGGTCAGACCGTGACCCTGATGCTGAACTTTCTACCTTTGATTTGTCAGACCGTGACCCTGATGCTGAACTTTCTACCTTTGATTTGTCAGACCGTGACCCTGATGCTGAACCTTCAATCTTTGATTTGGTCAGACCGTGACCCTGATGCTGAACCTTCGACCTTTGATTTGTCAGACCGTGACCCTGATGCTGAACATTCTACCTTTGATTTGTCGGACCGTGACCCCGATGCTGAACTTTCGACCTTTGATTTGTCAGACCGTGACCCCGATGCTGAACGTTCTACCTTTGATTTGTCAGAAGGTGACCCTGATGCTGAACCTTCGACCTTTGATTTTGTCAGACTGTGACCCTGATGCTGAACTTTCTACCTTTGATTTGTCGGACCGTGACCCCAATGCTGAACTTTCTACCTTTGATTTGGTCAGACTGTGACCCTGATGCTGAACCTTTGACCTTTGATTTGTCAGACCGTGACCCTGATGCTGAACTTTCAACCTTTGATTTGTCGGACCGTGACCCTGATGCTGAACCTTCGACCTTTGATTTGGTCAGACGGTGACCCTGATGCTGAACCTTCGACCTTTGATTTGGTCAGACCGTGACCCTAATGCTTAACTTTCTACCTTTGATTTGTCAGACCGTGACCCTGATGCTGAACCTTCAACCTTTGATTTGGTCAGACTGTGACCCTGATGCTGAACTTTCTACCTTTGATTTGGTCAGACCGTGACCCTGATGCTGAACCTTCGACCTTTGATTTGTCAGACCGTGACCCTGATGCTGAACATTCTACCTTTGATTTGTTGAACCGTGACCCCGATGCTGAACTTTCTACCTTTGATTTGTCAGACTGTGACCCTGATGCTGAACTTTCTACCTTTGATTTTGTCAGATTGTGACCCCGATGCTGAACCTTCGACCTTTGATTTGTCAGACCGTGACCCCGGTGCTGAACGTTCGACCTTTGATTTGTCAGAAGGTGACCCTGATGCTGAACCTTCGACCTTTGATTTTGTCAGACTGTGACCCTGATGCTGAACCTTCGACCTTTGATTTGTCAGACCGTGACCCTGATGCTGAACATTCTACCTTTGATTTGTCGGACCGTGACCCCGATGCTGAACTTTCTACCTTTGATTTGTCAGACTGTGACCCTGATGCTGAACTTTCTACCTTTGATTTTGTCAGACTGTGACCCTGATGCTGAACTTTCTACCTTTGATTTGGTCAGACTGTGACCCTGATGCTGAACCTTCGACCTTTGATTTGGTCAGACCGTGACCCCGATGCTGAACTTTCTACTTTTGATTTGGTCAGACTGTGACCCTGATGCTGAACCTTTGACCTTTGATTTGTCAGACCGTGACCCTGATGCTGAACTTTCTACCTTTGATTTGTCAGACCGTGACCCTGATGCTGAACCTTTGACCTTTGATTTGTCAGACCGTGACCCTGATGCTGAACTTTCTACCTTTGATTTGTCAGACCGTGACCCTGATGCTGAACCTTCGACCTTTGATTTGGTCAGACTGTGACCCTGATGCTGAACTTTCTACCTTTGATTTGGTCAGACCGTGACCCTGATGCTGAACCTTTGATTTGGTCAGACCGTGACCCTGATGCTGAACCTTCGACCTTTGATTCGGTCAGACCGTGACCCTGATGCTGAACTTTCTACCTTTGATTTGTCAGACCGTGACCCTGATGCTGAACTTTCTACCTTTGATTTGGACAGACTGTGACCCTGATGCTGAACCTTCAACCTTTGATTCGGTCAGACTGTGACCCTGATGCTGAATTTTCTACCTTTGATTTGTCAGACCGTGACCCTGATGCTGAACCTTTGACCTTTGATTTGGTCAGACCGTGACCCTGATGCTGAACCTTCAACCTTTGATTTGGTCAGACCGTGACCCCGGTGCTGAACGTTCGACCTTTGATTTGTCAGAAGGTGACCCTGATGCTGAACCTTCGACCTTTGATTTTGTCAGACTGTGACCCTGATGCTGAACCTTCGACCTTTGATTTGTCAGACCGTGACCCTGATGCTGAACATTCTACCTTTGATTTGTCGGACCGTGACCCCGATGCTGAACTTTCTACCTTTGATTTGTCAGACTGTGACCCTGATGCTGAACTTTCTACCTTTGATTTTGTCAGACTGTGACCCTGATGCTGAACTTTCTACCTTTGATTTGGTCAGACTGTGACCCTGATGCTGAACCTTCGACCTTTGATTTGGTCAGACCGTGACCCCGATGCTGAACTTTCTACTTTTGATTTGGTCAGACTGTGACCCTGATGCTGAACCTTTGACCTTTGATTTGTCAGACCGTGACCCTGATGCTGAACTTTCTACCTTTGATTTGTCAGACCGTGACCCTGATGCTGAACCTTTGACCTTTGATTTGTCAGACCGTGACCCTGATGCTGAACTTTCTACCTTTGATTTGTCAGACCGTGACCCTGATGCTGAACCTTCGACCTTTGATTTGGTCAGACTGTGACCCTGATGCTGAACTTTCTACCTTTGATTTGGTCAGACCGTGACCCTGATGCTGAACCTTTGATTTGGTCAGACCGTGACCCTGATGCTGAACCTTCGACCTTTGATTCGGTCAGACCGTGACCCTGATGCTGAACTTTCTACCTTTGATTTGTCAGACCGTGACCCTGATGCTGAACTTTCTACCTTTGATTTGGACAGACTGTGACCCTGATGCTGAACCTTCAACCTTTGATTCGGTCAGACTGTGACCCTGATGCTGAATTTTCTACCTTTGATTTGTCAGACCGTGACCCTGATGCTGAACCTTTGACCTTTGATTTGGTCAGACCGTGACCCTGATGCTGAACCTTCAACCTTTGATTTGGTCAGACTGTGACCCTGATGCTGAACCTTCGACCTTTGATTCGGTCAGACTGTGACCCTGATGCTGAACCTTCGACCTTTGATTCGGTCAGACTGTGACCCTGATGCTGAATTTTCTACCTTTGATTTGTCAGACCGTGACCCTGATGCTGAACCTTCGACCTTTGATTTGGTCAGACCGTGACCCTGATGCTGAACCTTCAACCTTTGATTTGGTCAGACTGTGACCCTGATGCTGAACCTTCGACCTTTGATTCGGTCAGACTGTGACCCTGATGCTGAACCTTCGACCTTTGATTCGGTCAGACTGTGACCCTGATGCTGAATTTTCTACCTTTGATTTGTCAGACCGTGACCCTGATGCTGAACCTTCGACCTTTGATTTGGTCAGACCGTGACCCTGATGCTGAACCTTCGACCTTTGATTTGGTCAGACTGTGACCCTGATGCTGAACCTTCGACCTTTGATTTGGTCAGACTGTGACCCTGATGCTGAACCTTCGACCTTTGATTTGGTCAGACTGTGACCCTAATGCTGAACCTTCGACCTTTGATTCGGTCAGACTGTGACCCTGATGCTGAACCTTCGACCTTTGATTCGGTCAGACTGTGACCCTGATGCTGAACCTTCGACCTTTGATTCGGTCAGACTGTGACCCTGATGCTGAATTTTCTACCTTTGATTTGTCAGACCGTGACCCTGATGCTGAACCTTCGACCTTTGAATTTGTCAGACTGTGAGCCTGATGCTGAACCTTCGACCTTTGATTCGGTCAGACTGTGACCCTGATGCTGAACCTTCGACCTTTGATTTGGTAAGACTGTGACCCTGATGCTGAATTTTCTACCTTTGATTTGTCAGACCGTGACCCTGATGCTGAACCTTCGACCTTTGATTTGGTCAGACTGTGACCCTGATGCTGAACCTTCGACCTTTGATTTGGTCAGACTGTGACCCTGATGCTGAACCTTCGACCTTTGATTCGGTCAGACTGTGACCCTGATGCTGAACCTTCGACCTTTGATTCGGTCAGACTGTGACCCTGATGCTGAATATTCTACCTTTGATTTGTCAGACCGTGACCCTGATGCTGAACCTTCGACCTTTGATTTGGTCAGACTGTGACCCTGATGCTGAACCTTCGACCTTTGATTTGGTCAGACCGTGACCCTGATGCTGAACCTTCGACCTTTGATTTGGTCAGACTGTGACCCTGATGCTGAACCTTCGACCTTTGATTCAGTCAGACTGTGACCCTGATGCTGAACCTTCGACCTTTGATTCGGTCAGACTGTGACCCTGATGCTGAATTTTCTACCTTTGATTTGTCAGACCGTGACCCCGATGCTGAATTTTCTACCTTTGATTTGTCAGACCGTGACCCTGATGCTGAACCTTTGACCTTTGATTCGGTCAGACCGTGACCCTGTAGCTGAACTTGGTCAGACCGTGTCCCTGATGCTGAACATTCTACCTTTGATTTGTCGGACCGTGACCCCGATGCTAAACTTTCTACCTTTGATTTTGTCAGACTGTGACCCCGATGCTGAACCTTCGACCTTTGATTTGTCAGACCGTGACCCTGATGCTGAACATTCTACCTTTGATTTGTCAGACCGTGACCCTGATGCTGAACCTTCGACCTTTGATTTGGTCAGACTGTGACCCTGTAGCTGAACTTGGTCAGACCGTGTCCCTGATGCTGAACTTTCTACCTTTGATTTGTCAGACCGTGACCCTGATGCTGAACCTTCGACCTTTGATTCAGTCAGACTGTGACCCTGATGCTGAACTTTCAACCTTTGATTTGGTCAGACTGTGACCCTGATGCTGAATTTTCTACCTTTGATTTGTCAGACCGTGACCCTGATGCTGAACCTTCAACCTTTGATTTTGTCAGACTGTGACCCTGATGCTGAACCTTCGACCTTTGATTTGGTCAGACTGTGACCCTGATGCTGAACCTTCGACCTTTGATTTGGTCAGACTGTGACCCTAATGCTGAACCTTCGACCTTTGATTCGGTCAGACCGTGACCCTGATGCTGAACCTTCGACCTTTGATTTGGTCAGACCGTGACCCTGATGCTGAACCTTCGACCTTTGATTTGGTCAGACTGTGACCCTGATGCTGAACCTTCGACCTTTGATTTGGTCAGACTGTGACCCTGATGCTGAACCTTCGACCTTTGATTCGGTCAGACTGTGACCCTAATGCTGAACCTTCGACCTTTGATTCGGTCAGACTGTGACCCTGATGCTGAACCTTCGACCTTTGATTCGGTCAGACTGTGACCCTGATGCTGAATTTTCTACCTTTGATTTGTCAGACCGTGACCCTGATGCTGAACCTTGGACCTTTGAATTTGTCAGACTGTGACCCTGATGCTGAACCTTCGACCTTTGATTCGGTCAGACTGTGACCCTGATGCTGAACCTTCGACCTTTGATTCGGTCAGACTGTGACCCTGATGCTGAATTTTCTACCTTTGATTTGTCAGACCGTGACCCTGATGCTGAACCTTCGACCTTTGATTTGGTCAGACTGTGACCCTGATGCTGAACCTTCGACCTTTGATTTGGTCAGACTGTGACCCTGATGCTGAACCTTCGACCTTTGATTTGGTCAGACTGTGACCCTGATGCTGAACCTTCGACCTTTGATTTGGTCAGACTGTGACCCTGATGCTGAACCTTCGACCTTTGATTTGGTCAGACCGTGACCCTGATGCTGAACCTTCGACCTTTGATTTTGTCAGACTGTGACCCTGATGCTGAACTTTCTACTTTGATTTGGTCAGACTGTGACCCTGATGCTGAACCTTCGACCTTTGATTCGGTCAGACTGTGACCCTGATGCTGACCCTTCGACCTTTGATTCGGTCAGACTGTGACCCTGATGCAGAATTTTCTACCTTTGATTTGTCAGACCGTGACCCTGATGCTGAACCTTCGACCTTTGATTTGGTCAGACCGTGACCCTGATGCTGAACCTTTGACCTTTGATTTGGTCAGACTGTGACCCTGATGCTGAACCTTCGACCTTTGATTTGGTCAGACTGTGACCCTGATGCTGAACCTTCGACCTTTGATTTGGTCAGACTGTGACCCTAATGCTGAACCTTCGACCTTTGATTTGGTCAGACTGTGACCCTGATGCTGAACCTTCGACCTTTGATTTGGTCAGACTGTGACCCTGATGCTGAACCTTCGTCCTTTGATTTGGTCAGACTGTGACCCTGATGCTGAACCTTCGACCTTTGATTTGGTCAGACTGTGACCCTAATGCTGAACCTTCGACCTTTGATTTGGTCAGACCGTGACCCTGATGCTGAACCTTCGACCTTTGATTTGGTCAGACCGTGACCCTGATGCTGAACCTTCGACCTTTGATTTGGTCAGACTGTGACCCTGATGCTGAACCTTTGACCTTTGATTTGGTCAGACTGTGACCCTGATGCTGAACCTTCGACCTTTGATTTGGTCAGACTGTGACCCTAATGCTGAACCTTCGACCTTTGATTCGGTCAGACTGTGACCCTGATGCTGAACCTTCGACCTTTGATTCGGTCAGACTGTGACCCTGATGCTGAACCTTCGACCTTTGATTCGGTCAGACTGTGACCCTGATGCTGAATTTTCTACCTTTGATTTGTCAGACCGTGACCCTGATGCTGAACCTTCGACCTTTGATTTGGTCAGACCGTGACCCTGATGCTGAACCTTCGACCTTTGATTTGGTCAGACTGTGACCCTGATGCTGAACCTTCGACCTTTGATTTGGTCAGACTGTGACCCTGATGCTGAACCTTCGACCTTTGATTTGGTCAGACTGTGACCCTAATGCTGAACCTTCGACCTTTGATTCGGTCAGACTGTGACCCTGATGCTGAACCTTCGACCTTTGATTCGGTCAGACTGTGACCCTGATGCTGAACCTTCGACCTTTGATTCGGTCAGACTGTGACCCTGATGCTGAATTTTCTACCTTTGATTTGTCAGACCGTGACCCTGATGCTGAACCTTCGACCTTTGAATTTGTCAGACTGTGACCCTGATGCTGAACCTTCGACCTTTGATTCGGTCAGACTGTGACCCTGATGCTGAACCTTCGACCTTTGATTCGGTCAGACTGTGACCCTGATGCTGAATTTTCTACCTTTGATTTGTCAGACCGTGACCCTGATGCTGAACCTTCGACCTTTGATTTGGTCAGACTGTGACCCTGATGCTGAACCTTCGACCTTTGATTTGGTCAGACTGTGACCCTGATGCTGAACCTTCGACCTTTGATTTGGTCAGACTGTGACCCTGATGCTGAACCTTCGACCTTTGATTTGGTCAGACCGTGACCCTGATGCTGAACCTTCGACCTTTGATTTGGTCAGACTGTGACCCTGATGCTGAACCTTCGACCTTTGATTCAGTCAGACTGTGACCCTGATGCTGAACCTTCGACCTTTGATTCGGTCAGACTGTGACCCTGATGCTGAACCTTCGACCTTTGATTTGGTCAGACTGTGACCCTGATGCTGAACCTTTGATCTTTGATTCGGTCAGACCGTGACCCTGATGCTGAATTTTCTACCTTTGATTTGTCAGACCGTGACCCTGATGCTGAACCTTCGACCTTTGATTTGGTCAGACCGTGACCCTGATGCTGAACCTTCGACCTTTGATTCGGTCAGACTGTGACCCTGATGCTGAATTTTCTACCTTTGATTTGTCAGACCGTGACCCTGATGCTGAACCTTTGACCTTTGATTTGGTCAGACCGTGACCCTGATGCTGAACCTTCGACCTTTGATTTGGTCAGACTGTGACCCTGATGCTGAACCTTCGACCTTTGATTCGGTCAGACCGTGACCCTGATGCTGAACCTTCGACCTTTGATTTGGTCAGACCGTGACCCTGATGCTGAACCTTCGACCTTTGATTTGGTCAGACCGTGAGCCTGATGCTGAACCTTCGACCTTTGATTTGGTCAGACCGTGACCCTGATGCTGAACCTTCGACCTTTGATTTGGTCAGACCGTGACCCTGATGCTGAACCTTCGACCTTTGATTTGGTCAGACCGTGACCCTGATGCTGAACCTTCGACCTTTGATTTGGTCAGACTGTGACCCTGATGCTGAACCTTCGACCTTTGATTCGGTCAGACCGTGACCCTGATGCTGAACCTTCGACCTTTGATTTGGTCAGACCGTGACCCTGATGCTGAACCTTCGACCTTTGATTTGGTCAGACCGTGAGCCTGATGCTGAACCTTCGACCTTTGATTCGGTCAGACTGTGACCCTGACACTAAACTGCAGCCCAACTTCATTGAACCCAACTCAACAACACGCGTCTGCTCTGAGGATCCCTGTGTGCGTTATACAAAATGAAAAGTTAGTTGTGAGCTCCCACTTATTTTATTTATTTATTTATTTATTTCGACCACGTAAACAACAAAGAATAAAATGATAAAACAATGCCAAATACATGCGCACACACATACATAACATAAATACATATATATACTGTACACACATATGTAAAGACATATTCACACACACACGCAGCACATGTAATATTAATTAACAATAACTCAAACAATAAATAATAACCATAATGCACTAACTATGCAATTTACGTGAGCGAAAGGGAGTAGGAAGAAGTAAGTACTTATTTAACCCTACCCCTTCTAAACTTAAACATTATCTTTACTTATCAATTTACTAGCTAATGTACATAACATTCTTTACCTTTGTATAATCCACATTTTTTGCTAATGAAGATACCAATTCCCACCATGTTTGGACCGAGCGATGGTGTCAGGTATTGTCCCTGTATGTTTGTAAAATCATTTCTTTGTGCCTTCTTTTAAATAAAGTCAAACTCAACATATTTTCAACGATACGTGTACGTATAGCTCTTTTCTGCAAAATAAAAATTGGTTGGAGTGCAGTTTTATATGTGTTTCCCCATATCTCCGAACAATAATGTCGATATGGCATGATTAGAGAGTTGTATAAAATAAATAAAGCTTTTTGATCTAGGACATGCCGAGCTTTGACAAGGACTAAAATACTGCGAGATGATGATGATGAATATATTTATTAGATAGAATGTTAGAGTACAAGTACAGTCACACAGTAGCATGTATTACAGTACAAATAACGTCAAACATCCTGTCTAAGAGGAGCATTTCAAAAAAGCCCTTGCGGGCTTGTTTCCGTTGAAAGTCCTTCGTACATAAATCATCCACAAAAAACAATACAAATAAAAATAAATCCAATATTAAATTCCGCAATTGATGCAACGTAACATTAGAAAGACAAAAATAAAATGTTATTACACCGCCAGTGCAAACTAACAATTAATCTAAAATAAATTACACCACTGATGCGAAATGACAATAAATAACTTACATAAATTACAATAAATTACTAAAGCAATTAATACGTGCAACATAGGTGGGCAAAAAAAAAGGAGGGGGGGTTTGACCCGGAGAGAGTCGTGATGACTATCTCCGTTTCTGTCCCCCTAAAAGGTGTATTTTTAGGGCCTTTTTGAAGGAGGCCAAAGAGGTGCATGTTTTGAGGGCGGGAGTCAATCCGTTCCACCCTTGGGTGGCCGTATTGTAGAAAGATGATTTACCCATGTTCGTCCTATAGGAGGGGGTAATCAGGTTGTTGTTTGAGCTCCCTCTAGTGTTGTGGCTGTTTGCTTGTGTGAATGACGTGTGAATTAGCGTCCCTCTTCACCGTTGTTTTGTGTGAAGACGAAGAGGAGCAGCCACTGAGGACAAACACTGAAGCTGCTCCGGTCAGACGTGATCCTGAGCAGACTTTGCTTTTTGATCTAGGACATGCCGAGCTTTGACAAGGACTAAAATACTGCGAGAGACTTTTGATTTAACATACTTAATGTGAGGTTTCCAGCAAATGTTGTTGTCGATTACCGCTCCCAAAAATTTTGTTTCCTTTACTGTTTCAATGTTCCCACCATCAATTTGTACCTGATTCTGTATATTACAATCTCCAAAAAACATAATTTTTGTTTTGCTCAAATTTATTGATAATTTATTTTTGTCACACCATATTTTTATTTTACTTAATTCCGAAGTGATAACATTCAAAAGTTGCTGCAAATTCTCACCCGTACAAAAAATATTTGTGTCATCAGCAAACAAAATACATTTAACCAGTCTAGATACGTTGCATATGTCATTAATGTAAAGGAGAAATAGTTTTGGTCCCAATACTGACCCCTGGGGGACCCCACACGTAATTGTCAGTCTTTCTGAAGAACAGTCACCGACCTTAACATATTGCTCTCTATTTTCTAAATAACTTTTAACCCAATTCAAAGCCACACCCCTGATCCCATATAACTCTAATTTCTTAATTAATATATCATGGTTAATTGTATCAAAAGCCTTCTTTAAATCAATGAATATTCCTGCTGCATATTGCTTTTTATCTATTGAATCTGTTATCATTTCTACAAGTTCAGTTAAAGCAAGTGATGTTGAATGTTCTGATCTAAATCCATATTGACTATCAGCGAGTAAGTTATATTTTCCTATGAATTTGTCTAATCTGTAAGAAAATAGTTTTTCTAGGATTTTTGAAAATTGAGGTGGAAGAGAGACTGGCCTATAATTAATGAAATGGTGACAATCCCCAGTTTTATATATCGGTATAACTTTTGCTATTTTCATACGTTGTGGAAATTGCCCAGTTTGAAATGAAAGATTGAAGATGTGAGTAAGTGGTTTAGAGATCCCTATGATGACCTTTTTTAGCATCTTCATGTCCATATCATAATCATCAGTTGATGTTTTGTTTTTACATTCATTAACCGTATTTATTATTTCATTTTCCTGTATTGCATTAAGAAACATAGAAGAGGAATTTCTTTCCATAACTTTGTCGAAGGGTCCATTCATATTTGTCTTGGGTATATTTTCTGCCAATTGTGGGCCAACACTTACAAAGAATTGATTAAATTTGTTAACGACCTCCTTCATATTATCAATCTTTAAATCATTATCCATAAAGAAATGTGGAAATTGATGCTGTCTCGAGCCATTTCTTGTTATCCTGTTTAAAATATCCCAAGTACCTTTCATATTGCCTTTATTCCTTTCTAATATTTTATTATAATAATCCTTTTTACATATCCTCATAATACTCATCAACTTATTTTTATATTTCTTATATTTATTTTCAGCTTCTAACGTTCTGTACTTTAGGAATTCTCTATATAATGTATTCTTCTTTTTACAAGCATTTTGAAGACCCTTTGTAATCCATTGGTTATTATTGGAATTTTGTTTTATTCTGTTGAGTTTAATTGGACAATGTCTATTGTATAAGGCAGTAAAAATATTTAAAAATAAATCATATGCTTTATCACTCTCATTTTCTTTATATACAACTTCCCAGTCCTGCTCTAGTAGATCATTCCTCAGTTTATCCAAAGACTCTTCTGTCTTAACCCTTCTATAATGTGGTTTGTTGTCATTCTGGATATTTCTATAGCTATTGTTGTAAATTGTGAAGACTGGCAGGTGGTCACTGATATCAGACTAGTAATCCACTCACTGTATTATTGTTACTGGCGCTTACCGGGTCATTCCTCGCTATTGGTGACTTTTCCGTCCCCAGGAAATAACTCTTAATATCTTACTTCAAATAAATCACGTTTATAATGAAAGGCTTTTCTTACAGATTGAGGTCTTCTTTATAACATTAACACAAAATAATGCATGTAATACATTTTTAAAGTGTAATTTTAATGACCTTTTTAGGCACATACATGCCATTTCATGATGTCCCCAAAGCAAATTTACAGTTTCAATGAGAAATATTTGCAATATAATTATAAATAAGTACAAATATGTCTTCAATATTGTGTAGTTCAAGTTAAAAGCTCTTTAATTATAAATATATATAAATGGATATATTAATGTTATTTATTATTTTTATTGAATTTATTGAGTGTCCCTGAAATTGCGTTCCACCCTGTTGGTTTGTGGTTTTTGGCCTTCTGAACAAAAGAAAACTAAAATTTCATAGAACTAACATTCAGGAAGTGTAATCTCTCTTTTGGAGGGAAATACAAAGAGCAAAGTGAGGAGAGCATCAACAATCTGTTGCCTTTTTCTGCCAGTTTTATGTTGTTAAACTGTATAATAATAATAATAATAATGCTTGATTTTATATAGTGCTTTTCTAGGCACCCAAAGACCCTTCACATTGTGCATTATTCATTCACTCCATACTTGATGGTGAAGCTACTACCGTAGCCACAGCTGCCCTGGGGCAGACTGACAGGAGCCAGGCTGTCAGGCTCCTGACCACCACCAACATTCACTCGCTCACAACATTCACACAGGCAATGTGGGTGAAGTGTCTTTCCCAAGGACACAACGACAGTGTACACTTGTGCCGAGCCGGGAATCGAACCGCCAACCTCTCGATCATAGGACGACCTGCCCCCAAGAGTGTGTCCTACTCTTAAATTTCCACCCTGTTAGTCTAAATTATGAAGAAAGTAAACCACATTTGAAAAAATTCCAAAACATGTATGATCTATAGACTAAAGTACTGTTTAAGTCTTTATCAATCAACAATAATCTGTCCTCCACTTTTTATCTCATTAGGTGTATCACGATGAAGATTGATACCAGCCTGATTACGCCCCAGCTTCCAGAGGCCCTGTCCCAGGCAGGCCTTCAGTTCACTGTGGCCACCGAGGATGACTTCGATGACATCATGGCCATGAGCCAGGACATTTACGGAGGCCTCGACTACCTGCCCACGAGATACAACAGCTGGATGCAGGAGGCCAACCGCACAGTGATCCTGGCCCGCAAACAGGGCAAAGTGGTACGTTTGAACATTCACTATACGATCAAAGGCCATTTGACAAATGAAACAATTAATTACAGATACAAAACACAATAGGCAAGAGGTGATCAGAACACAGTACACTATATATATATATACTCAATCACTTTGCTGCTAAGCTCCAGCAGATATTTCCACGCATTTTCAAATTCTTCTAAGCGTCTTCTGGAGACACAGGCCAACCTTTCCAGTAGGGTACCAGCCATCATCACCTACCTCCAGTAGGTATCTCCAAGATAAAGAACTGTAAGAACTGTAGATTGTAGATCCCAGCACCTTCAAAGCAAATATAACTGAAATGTCCCCTCCAGTGTATCCCCCAATGGGCTGGAGGTGGTGGCTGGGTCCTGCCCCCAGGATAAGCTAAAATAAAAGCATGGATGAATGGCTGACTGGCCCATTAAAAACTGCAGGTTCCTCTCCTAGACACTTCCATACCTCCACAGGTATGTCATCCAGGCCAAATGTCTTCCCTTTCTTCATCCTCTTATTAATATAATTTCTTCAAATTTGGCAGGCTGGATTAAAAAGCTTAATGAGCTGCATATGGCCCCCGGGCCATAGTTTGTCCAATAGCTTCAAGTCTTCCCTTGTCTCCTGTGACCTGAGCACTTTTTGGAAGGGTTGCTGGTTTATGTCTTGTGTTCAGGTTGTTGGTTAACATGTTGAAATACTTCAAGGTTAGTTGTTGACGGTCAGTGGGTGAGAAGCAGTTAGGAAGGTACAGACTTTGTCACTGCTTCATCCTGGGTCCAAACGACCCCAGTTCTCGCTGGAGGTCACCAAAATGGCCATCTTCACCTCAGAAGGAAGTGACCCTTGCTCTGCTGAGATGTTCCTGCTTCTCACATGTCTGCACCACAGCAACAACGCTGAACACTTCTGAAACCGACCACATCAAGCTCATTTTGTCATTCTTTCTTGCTCAATGATACAGATTGCTCTGGAGTCGGTGTGTGTGATCGACAACGGGGAGACCATGTTGGTGGAGGGTCTCCGTGTTGCCCCTCAGGAGAGGGGAAAGGGTGTGGCAGGGGTTCTGCTGCGCTTTTGCTCTGAGCTGGTCAAAACAAAGTACCCAGAGGTCAAAGTCACCCGCTTGACCCGTGATGATCAACTTGGACCTAAAGATTTCCAGAAGTATCGTGTGATAACTAAGCAGGTACTGTTACAGATGCAGACTGGAGGTTCTCGTTGCATCTATTGCTTGATGCCTAATGCATCTGTAGGAAATCCCTGTATTTGCTGTTCTAGGTGTTTGTCAGATCACAGGTTGCCTTCCTATTTCAGGGTATTCTGCTGGTGCGCTTCAGAGCTGAAGACCTTAGGTCCTGTCTCTCTGAGGTGGGTCTTGGTAGAAACAGTGAATCTTCCACCTCCAACCCTTCTCCAGTGCTTCTGGACCCTACAGCAATCCAACGGCTCTATCTGACCACTGACCTGATGCATGGGGTCCTCCCTAACACCACCATTATTCAAGACTGGCAGCCGTTCAAACCTGTGCCGAGTAATATGGCCATCCTTCTGAAGAAAGACATTGACTGGATGGTGGATGATATGTCCAGTCCCACTGTGGCCAGTCTTTGCACCTTCCCTTTCAGGGTGCCCATCGGAGACGACTGGTAACGGCTCGCTCTTATTTCCTGCAGTGTAACACAACAGTATTTCATTGTACCTCTGCGGTTGGCAGACGTTTAAATGTTTTCATTACTGCACGCAGAGGCTGTGAGAAGTTCATGTCCTTCAAATGAAACTGGAACAGTACTGCATTATTTAAGGCAGATGTTGGCCTGATTCAGGGTCCGGTAGCAGCCTACTTGTAATTGCACAACACTTCTGAAAGTCTGCAGTGTAATCCCTTTCTACTTAATCACCTGCTAAACTTGTTTTTGACCAGGTACTACCTGAACATTGACATGTTCGGCAAAGACCTGGACCTGGTCCGGCAGCAGTATCTGTGCCATCTGCAGCGCCACACCGCTGCTCTTAAGGGTCATGTGATGTGCCAGATGTTCCTCGATCCACCGCTCTGGAAGCCCATGGCCGAATTCTGTCTCAGCACGTTGAAGGTGGAGCTGGTGAAGGAGTACACGGATCAGTACGTGGTGGAGTCGGACGTGGTGTAGTCACAGACGGAGAAGACGGAGCCACAAAGATGGACAAGGATCCAGATCACAAGGAATGGACACAACCCTCTGTGTTCAGGAACCATGTTTCTATAAAGCAAACACCTGTCAGGATGTGTTAAGTCAGTTAGCTGTAACATCACGTCATCGTTTGCAACCAGTCTGTGTGAATAGCACCTCGTAAATGTCCCAGGTGTGTTAACACTATTTTAATTCTGTACCATTTGTAGGTCATAGTTTGGGGATATTACTGACATATTACTATTTAGAGCTTCCCTAAAACCAAACCGAACATTTCACGGTCAGTCTCTTCTAATCAGACGAACCCAACTGGTCAGCGTCTCTGCTGTGTGACAGTCAGACCGGCGTAGGGCTAGGATGCAGAGTAGAGCCTCAGACCGCCGTGGGACTAGGATGCAGAGTAGAGCCTCAGACCGCCGTGGGACTAGGATGCAGAGTAGAGCCTCAGACCGCCGTGGGACTAGGATGCAGAGTAGAGCCTCAGACCGCCATGGGACTAGGATGCAGAGTAGAGCCTCAGACCGCCGTGGGACTAGGATGCAGAGTAGAGCCTCAGACCGCCGTGGGACTAGGATGCAGAGTAGAGCCTCAGACCGCCGTGGGACTAGGATGCAGAGTAGAGCCTCAGACCGCCGTGGGGCTAGGATGCAGAGTAGAGCCTCAGACCGCCGTGGGGCTAGGATGCAGAGTAGAGCCTCAGACCGCCGTGGGACTAGGATGCAGAGTAGAGCCTCAGACCGCCGTGGGACTAGGATGCAGAGTAGAGCCTCAGACCGCCATGGGACTAGGATGCAGAGTAGAGCCTCAGACCGCCGTGGGACTAGGATGCAGAGTAGAGCCTCAGACCGCCGTGGGACTAGGATGCAGAGTAGAGCCTCAGACCGTCATGGGACTAGGATGCAGAGTAGAGCCTCAGACCGTCGTGGGACTAGGATGCAGAGTAGCGCCTCAGACCGCCATGGGACTAGGATGCAGAGTAGAGCCTCAGACCGCCATGGGACTAGGATGCAGAGTAGAGCCTCAGACCGCCATGGGACTAGGATGCAGAGTAGAGCCTCAGACCGCCGTGGGACTAGGATGCAGAGTAGAGCCTCAGACCGCCATGGGGCTAGGATGCAGAGTAGAGCCTCAGACCGCCGTGGGGCTAGGATGCAGAGTAGCGCCTCAGACCGCCGTGGGGCTAGGGAAGCTTTCTCACACCAGCAGCAGTGATGTAAACCGAATGGTATTCTTCCCAGATATTCATGAACAGCATTTCATCCCTTTAATCTCTGTCCACTTTGTACGTAGAAAGCTCAGTATGTAGAAGAGCTGATCTGGGTCACGTGATCTGCACAACTCTGAAGGCACTTTATTAAACCCCGACAGACAGGCTGTGTTACAGCAGATTCACTCGGAGCAGGACCCCCCCGGGTTGATCTGCTAACCAACCTGACACAGAAACAGCAAAGCAAGTCCTCCTCGCTTACGCTCAAGTTTGTGTTTTCTGTTTGTTTGACTGTAAATATATGTTAATAATTTAATATTGTTGCTCAAATGCTGCATTAAAAGTTTAACAGAAATTATTAACTACAGAAATGTAGGCTGACTTTTGTAGCTTGCTAACATGCTAAATGCTAACATGCCACCAAACAAAGTACAGCCAGGTTGCCGTTGGCTTTAAAGAGAGTTAGAATATGGACGTCATATAATACACTTCCCATAGCAGTAATCAGTTGTATGTCGTGGCTAACATTGGCTGAGCGAGCCCTGGTCTGGACTCGCTGGATGTCGGCATCATGTCCCCGGTCAGGACTCGCTGGATGTCAAACCAGATCTCCTCCGGCCCCTGGCCTGGAATAGGTTTGGCTTACTGACGGCAATGTGAACCGAGCTCTGACTTCGATTATACAGGGACCAGGCAGCAAAGGGCCCCGATGGAGGGTGCAGAGTTGGTCCAGTTTTCCAGGCACGAAAACCACATTGTTCCTCCTGAATCCGAGGTTTCACTATTGGTCAAATCCTCCTCTCCAGCACCCTGGAATAGACTTAGTTGGCGCACACCTTCCTGTCCCCCTTCTTTAAAAGGGGAACCACCACCCCGGTCTGCCAGTCTAGAGGCACTGTCCCGACTGCCATGCGACATTACAGAGACTTGTCAACCAAGACACTCAGGGTGAATCTTGTCCACCTGCAGTGACCTGCCGCCACGGAGCTTGACAACCACCTCAGTGACTTCAGCCCGGGTGATGAATGAGTCCACCTCTGAGACCTCCACCTGTGCTTCTTTCACAGAAGACATGGTAACGGGATTGAGGATATACTCAAAGTAATCTGTCCACCGCCCGACAATATCCCCAGTTGTGGTCAAGAGCTCCCCGCCTCCACTGTGAACAGCTTTCGACTCCTGAGACGCCGAACAGTTTGCCAGAATTCCTTTGAGGCTGACCAATAGTCCTCCATTGCCTTCCCAAACTCCTCCCAGGCCCGTGTTTTTGCCTCCATGGCCACAGAACGCTTGGCTTGCAGGTGCCTGTCAGCTGCCTCCGGAGTCCCACAAGTCAACAAGACCAATAAGACTCCTTCTTGAGCTTGAGGCCATCCCTTACTTACAGACTCCACCACTAGATTCGGGGGTTGCCACTGCGAAAGACACAAGAAACCATGCGACCACAGCTTCGACCAGCCGTTTCGACAATGGAGAAGTTCAGGAGGTGGGTATTGAAGGCCGCATTGACAGAGGGATCTGCTAGACTTCCCTGACAAACCAATAAAACACATTTAGGCCTGCTGAGTGTTTCCGACCCCCTACTCCTCCAGCGGATCCAACTCACCACCATGTGGTTATCAGGTGACAGTTCTGCCCCTCTCTTCACCCGAGGGTCCAAGACACACGACAGGAGGTCCGATGACACAACAACCGGAAAACAACGTGCGCTTCGTAAATAACTGGCAGACATTCTGGGGAAAACCTGGTCTTATTAGGAGAGACGGTGTCCATCCTACGTTTGGTGGCGCAGCTCTCATTTCTAGCAATCTGACCGAGTTTGTTAGACAACCAAAACCCTGACAATCCAGAGTCGGGACCAGGAGTCAGAGATGTAGTCCTACACCCATCTCTGAGCGTCCTCTGGATCAGTCACCCACCCAGAACCCCACCCAGAACCCCATAGAGATGGTGTCTGTTCCCCGACCCCCTAAGGTTGTTAAATTGTACAGGAGACGTGTTACTCCTGGAAACCTTATAAAAATAAAAACTGCCGCCACAGAAATTAATAATAGTAAAACCATTAAATGTGGACTTTTGAATATTCGCTCTCTGGCATCAAAGGCATTTTTAATAAATGATCTGATCTCAGATCAGCATGTAGATATTTTCTGTTTGACTGAAACCTGGCTGGTCCTGGAGATTATTTCAGTTTAAATGAAGCCACGCCTCCCAGTTATGTTAACGCTCACATTTCTGGAGACGCCGGCCGAGGAGGTGGAGTTGGAGCCATCTATAACTCTGAGCTCCAGATTAACCCTAAACCTAAATTAAACTATACCTCCTTTGAGAGTCTTATTCTTAGTCTGTCTCTCCCAACATGGAAATCAAGCCAGCCAGTCCTGATTGTTCTAGTTTACCGCCCTCCAGGCCCAGACTCTGATTTCATGTCAGAATGTTCTGAATGTTTAACAAGCTTAGTTCTGAAAGCAGAACAGATACTTGTTGTGGGAGATTTTAACATTCATGTAGATTCAGTGACGACTGCCTTGCTACTGCCTTCCTCTCATTACTGGACTCAATTGGCTCCTCCCAGAGAGAGAAAGAACCCGCCCACAGCTTTAACCATACCTTGGATCTGGTTCTCACGTATGGTATTGATATTGATCAATTAATTGTATTTCCACTGAACCCTTTTTTATCAGACCACAAGTTCATCACTTTTACGTTTGTATTATTGGACTACGTTCCATCAAACAGAACAGCCTTGACTAGATGTCTGTCTGATGGTGCTATTGCTAAATTCAAAGAAGTGATCCCGTCAGCATTAAACTCTTTATCAAGCCTTAACATTACTGAGGAGTCGTGTGGTAACTTTAGCCCCTCCCACATAGATCATCTTTAGGTGGTGCCGGGGACTTGATGCGCACGACGCTTGACTCCATCGCCCCCTTAAGAATTAAAAAACTAAAACCAAAAAGGAAAGCTCCGTGGTTCAATTCTGAGATTAGATTGTTAAAGCAAACAGTCAGAAGACTGGAGAGAAGGTGGAGCTCAACTAAATTGGAGGAGTCTTGTTTAATCTGGAAAAACAGCCTGAAAATGTACAGGAAGACGCTCCGCAAGGCAAGAGGAGCATATTACTCATCTCTAATAGAAGATAACAAATCTAATCCAAGGTTTCTCTCTGACACCGTAGCTAGGCTAACACAAAGCTAGAGCAGCATATTACTCATCTCTAATAGAAGAGAACAAATCTAATCCAAGGTTTCTCTCTGACACCGTAGCTAGGCTAACACAAAGCTAGAGCAGCATATTACTCATCTCTAATAGAAGAGAACAAATCTAATCCAAGGTTTCTCTCTAACACCGTAGCTAGGCTAACACAAAGCTAGAGCAGCATATTACTCATCTCTAAAAGAAGAGAACAAATCTAATCCAAGGTTTCTCTCTGACACCGTAGCTAGGCTAACACAAAGCTAGAGCAGCATATTACTCATCTCTAATAGAAGAGAACAAATCTAATCCAAGGTTTCTCTCTGACACCGTAGCTAGGCTAACACAAAGCTAGAGCAGCATATTACTCATCTCTAATAGAAGAGAACAAATCTAATCCAAGGTTTCTCTCTGACACCGTAGCTAGGCTAACACAAAGCTAGAGCAGCATATTACTCATCTAATAGAAGAGAACAAATCTAATCCAAGGTTTCTCTTTGATACCGTAGCTAGGCTAACACAAAGCCCCAGCTCTGTTGACCCTTCTGTTACAGGACCTGACGTAATGCTGTGATGTTCTGTGTTCTGCCAATCACATGCTCTGCCTGGGCGCATGCGCATTGTTGTACGGAAGCTGCAGCGCGCTTCAAACAGCGGACCTGATAAACAAGCTTGTTAAATATTCCTGTGTCCATCATTCCTTCATTCGTTAGCACCGACACGAACATGGTGTCAGAAGTGGGATCTATCAGTGGTCCACGATAGTTTGTGTTGCTATACGGACGGCTGGCGATATTCATATCCGAAGCAGACGGATCGCCCGACGGCGTGACCACAGTAGCAATGGCGTCCGCCATACCTCCGCCGTCTCCGATGAGCTTTGCGGGTGACTGGAGCGCCAATTGGGATATTTTTCATGCCGAATTTGAGGATTATATTCTTGTGACCGGAATAGCGGAGAAAGATGAGAGGATTCAAGCTGCAACGCTCCGTAGCGTTCTGGGCAGTGAATGCAGGCATGTGTACCGGCACAACCTCAACCTCTCGGCGGAGCAGAGGGAGGATCCCGCAGCAATACTGGACGCCCTGGAGAGGTACTTCAAGCCGGCAAGAAACATCATCTACGAAAGATACTTGTTTGGATGTTGCAAACAAGAGGAGAGCGAGTCAATAGATGCCTTTGTGACCAGGCTGAGGGAGAAAGCATCAACGTGTGAGCACGGTGCTTTAAAAGACGAAATGATACGTGACAAAATAGTGCTGGGCATTGGACATGAGAGCACCAGGCGCAGACTTTTAAGAGAAAAAGACCTCAACCTAGTCACCGCCATTGAGATGTGTCGTGCCGCAGAGCAGACAGACATTAGGATTCGAGTGATGGAAGCAGCCGGGACACACTCAATGCTCACGGAAACCGTTCACGCTGCTTCCAAACAACCAGCCAAACAGTTCAAAGCAAGACAGAATGATTCAAACAGAGCAGCAGAACACAACTGCAGGTATTGTGGAAACGCCCACACGAGAGGCAGGGACTACTGTCCTGCTTTTGGGAAGAAATGCAAAATGTGTGGGACTAATAACCATTTTGCAAAAGTCTGTATGAAAAGCAAACGCGGCAGCACCACAGGTAAAGTGCTCTGCATGGATGAGGAGTCGGGGCAGAGCAGCGATGAGTCGAATCTGTACATGATTGAGTCAGTGCAGTGGGGCAGACAAGAGGAAAGAAGTGGTTTGTCATATTAAAGCTTAACAACAAATCACAGAGGTGCCAGTTAGACTCTGGAGCCACCTGTAACATAATGACGCTCAAAGATCAGAAGAGGCTCGCACCCAAGGCAAATGCCAGCCTCAGACTGTACTCAGGAGAGATTATTGAATTGCTTGGAATATTTGATACAGAATGCACGGTTCGAGGAGAGAAGCACAAGCTCACATTTGAAGTTGTTATGAAAGGGCAGCTGCCTCTCTTGTCCGGTGACACCTGTGAACGTCTGGGCTTCATACCTGTTATGATACCAGATGATGCGCTTAGTATGGACGCTGTGCTGCCACCGCAGCATTTGACAAAAGACTGTGTGATTAGGAAGTACAGCGATGTACTTCATTCACCAGTGGAGGCAGTGCCTGGGGAAGTACATTTTGACCTAGATCCTGACATAAAGCCGGTGCAATGTGCGCCCCGCAATGTCCCCATTGCTCTGAAATCCGCAGTTAAGGCCCAGCTTGACAAGTATGAGGCTGAGGGGCACATGGCACCCATTTCAGGTCCAACAGACTGGATCAGTAACATGGTCATCGTGAGCCAACCTAACAAACTGAGAATATGTCTTGATCCTAAATTCCTGAACAAGGCCCTGCGGCGTTCCCACTATATAATGCCGACTCTAGAGGATGTGCTATACAAGCTGCCTAAAGCAAGGGTTTTCACATTGGTTGATGCCAGAGATGCCTTTTTGCAATGCAAATTAGATACAGAAAGCAGCTTCATGACTACTTTTTGGACCCCTTGGGGAAGGAAGCGCTGGCTGAAACTCCCCTTTGGTGTGTCTGTTGCACCTGAGGTGTATCAAAGAAAACAGCACGAGCTACTGGCGGGTCGAGCCGGCATCGAGCCCATTGCGGATGACATTCTGGGGGTGGGCTGCGGTGAAACTGATGGGGAAGCAGAGGCTGACCATGACGCCAAACTTCTTGCGCTGCTAGATCGTTGCAGGAAAGTTAAGCTGAGGCTAGGGCTAAAAAAGCTACAATTCAAAATGTCTGAAGTTCAATTCCATGGCCATGTTCTCTCAGCTACAGGGCTCAAACCTGATCCAGAAAAGGTGAGGGCAATAGTCGACATGCCCAATTCTACAGATGCAAAAGGAGTGCAGCAACTCGTGGGGTTTGCAAATGATCTGTCCAAATTCATGCCCCACCTTTCCAGTGTCTGTGGGCCGCTGCGACGGTTGTTAGACAAAGACACTCCCTGGCATTGGCTGCCCAAACATGATGCGGCAATTCGAGAGCTTAAGTCGCTGGCCACAACTATGCCAGTGCTTCGTTACTATGACGTTAGTAAGCCTGTAACTATCCAGAGCGATGTTAGTCAGAGCGGGCTTGGCTGTTGTCTCATGCAGGAGGGACAGCCTATTGCATTTGCTTCACGCGCGCTTACGACTACTGAACAAAATTATGCACAGATTGAAAAAGAATGCCTCAGCATTGTCTTTGCATGTCAGAGATTCCACTATTATTTGTACGGCCGCAGTGCCATTACAGCAGAAACTGACCACAAGCCCCTGATTTCAATATTCAGCAAACCTCTCCTCAGCGCTCCAAAAAGACTTCAGGGTATGCTAATGACTCTCCAAAATTACAGTCTCTGTGTCGTATACAAACCTGGTCAAGAAATGTTCATTAGTGACACCCTCAGCAGGGCAACAACAGGCTGCACAGGCAAAGGAACTTTTTACCAGCAGCAGGCGATCTGCTTTCTGGAGGGGTTCCAGGAGGACCTGCAGCATGTGAACCAAGCAGATTACCTCAACGTAACGGGCCAGCGCCTGGAGCAAATAAAGCAGGCCACGGAAAGAGATGAGGGTTTGCAGAGACTGAGATCCATCGTAATGGTAGGCTGGCCGGATCTCAAAGTGTTACGGACTGGTGCGAGAGGACCCCATGAAACAGAGGACGGAGACAGTACAAACGTGACTATAAGCTTTACTGGAATGTTCATCAGCCGAGTCACTATCCCGGAGCTGCGCACGGGTTACGGGGTGGCTGGAGCCCAACGAAAATATCTTGTTAAACAAAAAGACACAGCCAAAAGAACAAAGCAAATAAGCAAGCTCAAAATACAAACTCTAACAAAGGCAGATCCCACGGATGAGGAGCGGCAGAAAGACGTTCTGTACGCAGGGACGCGATCCATGAAAAATAGTCCGACTGGGAACAGCGGGCGGAGCAGGGCTTATGAAGGCCGGTCGTAATCAGCCTCAGGTGTGTCTGGGATGAGAGGCAGCAAACAGGTGTGAGTCGTAGGCCAATCAGCCAGTGCAGCCACATGACCCTCACACAAAGAGCAGGTGCCTGTCATTATCAGGGGATACTGGCCCTATCGGGATGAAGTCAGCGTTCAAAACGAGATTGTGTTCCGGGGTCAGAGAGTCATTATTCCCAAAGCACTGCGCCCAGAGATGCTAGCACGTATACACTCTAGTCATATAGGGGGAGAGGCGTGTTATTGGCAAGCTTCTGAAACGCTCTACTGGCCCAACATGCATGCAGAAATCAAGGACTTTGTCAGCACATGTACAACATGCAATGAGTGTGCACACAGCCAACGAAAAGAGACAATGCTGTCCCATCCGCTCCCTACAAGGCCATGGAAGATAGTTAGCATGGACCTCTTCAGTCATGGGCGCATGGATTATCTGCTCATTGCCGATCACTATTCTGACTTTTGGGAGATTGAGCTCCTTCCTGAGCTGTCTGCAGGGACAGTAATTAAACGCTGCAAAGCTCAGTTTGTGAGGCATGGACAGCCAGACAGGGTCATCACAGACAATGGCCCTCAGTTTACCTCTGCATTTGCCCGTTTTGCCTCAGAGTGGGAGTTTGAGCACGTGACGTCTTCTCCACGGCACCCCAAAGCAAATGGAAAGGCAGAATCAGCCGTCAAGATTGCAAAGAACCTGCTTCCCAAGACTGCTCGGGATGGAAATGATCCCTGGAAGGTGGTGTTGCACTGGCGTAATACTCCAACAGAGAATATGGATAGCAGCCCTGCACAGCGCCTGATGTCTCGTCGCCTTAAAACTTCCATTCCTGTGACTGGCAAACTCCTTGAGCCGGCAGTGGTGACAGGGTTTACGGAGAAGTTACAGCACAGAAGGCAGCTCTCCAAATCCTGCTATGACCGGTCAGCGCGGGTCTTGCCCGAGCTAGGTCAGGATGAAGCCTCTTCCGGGTGACGCCTCGCGTATCTGGAGAGCTGGAACATGTCTCAGCAAAGTCGCCCCCAGGTCTTACCTCGTGGACATTGATGGCTCTGTTTATCGACGCAACAGGGTGGACCTTAGAGTTGCAGAGTTGGGGGCTGTTCCGCGGTATGGGGACTGCGAGTTTGTGCCTGCTGTCAGTCCCGGGAAGGGTGAGATGGTTGGCTCACCTACTGTGACCGGGTCAAGCCCGGATAGACCCTCAACGGGGCCTCCAGCTGCTACCACACCCACCGCCTGCTCTGGCACGGGTTTGGGGGAGGGTCTGAGGCGCACCAGGGCAGGACGCCTTTCAAAGCCACCGAAAAGACTGAACTGGTGATCACTCTGAACTTAAGGGCCACATTGTGATCATTGTTTGTTATTATGTTCATGTTCATAGTAGTTATAGTACATTTTATATTGTTGGGCTTTCTTGGGAAAGGGAGATGTTACAGGACCTGACGTAATGCTGTGATGTTCTGTGTTCTGCCAATCACATGCTCTGCCTGGGCGCATGCGCATTGTTGTACGGAAGCTGCAGCGCGCTTCAAACAGCGGACCTGATAAACAAGCTTGTTAAATATTCCTGTGTCCATCATTCCTTCATTCGTTAGCACCGACACGAACAGGTAACGCCTCTCCACTGGGTGTGGCCCTGCTGGTGGGCCGTGGGTTAGGTCTCTCATAGAGAGAGGGCCCACAGACAAGTAGGGTAAAGGAGTAAATACTCAACTTACCCATCCTTCTTAGTCCAACAGATCTATCAACCAAGCACAAAGCAGGCTCCCCCAGTCATCCAATAATCCGAGAACAAGGGCTAGGGAACGGTATTTCATGAAGTGTTTGCTGGTTCCCTCCGGAACCCCCGGAGCCTTTCCTTCACGCTTTGAGTCACCGACCCGTTTGCTCACTGCGGCCAGCAGCCTTTTTCCATGACCCCAGCTTCTCACGGACCCGTTCCACCGGGTCCCTTTCACCTTCTGCTGGCTCCTGGTCGTCCACCTGAATGCCTCGCCTCCTCAGCTCGCTCCAGGCTTCCCTCGGGTTGGAGTAGGTGCGGGCTCCTGAGTCCCAGTGGATCCTGATGCTCGTCAGTGGTGTTTGGAACCGGATCCGATTTTCTTTCAGGGCTCTCTTTATCGTGTTGTACTTCTTACGTCGTTTAACCACCTCAGCAGCGTAGTCGTGATCAAAATAAATAATTCTGTCTTTCAGCTGAATTTTGCCCTTCTTCCACGCTTCTTTGAGAACCAGCTCCTTCGTCCTGAACTCTTGGAAGTTAATGATGATAGCTCTTGGCATAGCTTCGGGACTCGGTTTTGGAGCCAGGCTCCGGTGGGCGCGCTTTATGCCGAGGTCCAGCTCCTGAGGCAATGGCAACTCCTCTCTCAAAAGCCCCTCAATGAACTGTGGCACCGAGCTCCCCTCCTCGCCTTCTGCCACCCCGAAGATGCGGATATTGTTTCTCCGAGAGCGGCTCTCGAGGTCCACCACCTTGCGCTGTAAACATTTTTGCTGCCGCTGAAGCTCCGAAAGCATGTCAACGACATCCAGGGCGTTGCTCTCCAGGTCGGCTTCTCGGGTCTCAGCTGCTTCCACTCGCCCGGACAGGCGCTGCACCCCCGCGGTCAGGTTGTCAAGCTTGCTATTAATTTCCTGAAGACCTGTTCCGAGCTCGGACTTGAGCTCAGCCTTCACCCCCATTATTGCTTTGATAATGTCCGCTTTATCGTCGCGAGCTCCGGTAGCCTCTGCTTTGTACTCGTCCGAGCTAGCGTTAGCATAGCTAGCCGTACTGCTACTAGCTTTCGGCATCGAAATTCCTTTTGCCTGCGGCTTTGGCATATTCCTTCCTTTACCCTGTGCTAGAAAAAGGCGTTTGTTACTGACAAACTGTGACTAGCACAGAAGTCGAACAACAGAACACCACTCGAGTTCCGATCGGGGAATTACCCCTCTCCAGATCTCACTGTCATTGCCCACGTGAGCATTGAAGTCACCCAGAAGAACAATGGAGTCCCCAGTCAGAGCATTATCCAGTACCTCTCCCAAAGACTCCAAGAAACCCGGGTACTCTGCACTGCTGTTCGGCTCCTAAACTGAAACAATGGTAAGACACATGTGCCATGCACAAAGGCACAGAGAAGCGACCCTTTCGTTCACTGGGGTAAACTCCAACACATGGCAGTGTGGGGCTATAAGCAAGCAATACCTAGTCTCTATGTCCAGGAATCAGGTCGTTGAGCCCCCTACCATTGACTGCTACCCAATCCACATTGTAGCCATCCCCTACGGTTCCCTCGGTGTGTGGTGAGTCCACCGCTATTCGGGCCGATGTCATCCTTTCTGGCTGAGGCCCGGCCACCAGGCATTCACATATGAACTCCGACCCCTGGCCTGGCTCCAGGGTGGGGCCCCAGCTGTGCCATACCAGGTGATGTCACAGTCCATGATGATTTTTGCTTTCTAGGGGATTTTTAACTTTTAATATTTAATCTGTTTTACATGGGAGACTCTACCAGGATCATAAAGCTTCTGGCAACATAGATCCTGGGATCATTTGGGCGCTAAAACTCCCCCCCACCCTCCCTACGGTGGCAGTTCAAGAAGGAGATGTCAAATCCATATTAAATTGCGTTAGAAAAGACTGAGGCACAATATGAAATTGTTTGTCCCTCAACCATTCATAGGCGTCTTCTAGCTCTGACATGGAGTGTCATGTAAAGGCAGGTATGTCTGCACCTTGGTCTTTGCTGTCTAAACAGCAGCAACCATCCCCACAGAGGGGGCGCTATGGTCTATGTGTCCATAGACCATGTCTACCCTGTAAAATGCTATTCATTCCTCACCAGCTAATTAACATTGAAGTGTCCTCTGTGCAGTTATATTCTTTACAATCAAGAACACTGTCTGAGCCAGCATTGATCATGTATGTATATGCTTGTGTATGCATACATGTAAACTCCAGAGCTTGTGCACCAGAGAGGAGACTAGAATGACCCGATAGACTTGACAACCTGATTATGAAAACAACCTGAATTTTTCTCTTTAAAATCCTTTGAATTTCTGTTTCCAAGAGTTTCACAGAGAAATGTTTCGTGTCCACGCTAACCGCTAAAGTGTCTGTGATTTTTGTGTAATCCCTACTCCCAAGTTAGGGTTCTATCAATTATTTTAATTTTAGTCTAAGCCAGCCTTTAGTTCTGGCTCATCACACCAGTGACACACACATACACACACACACTCGGATGCACCTCCAGTGTACACTGAAATATGCCAATTCAATTGTACACCAGACTTTAAATATACCACGTAAATGATACACCAGATTTAAAAATACCTCGGGTACCTGAGGAAGTGCCAAATGTCATGTTTCAACAATGAACTGACAAAGTACACAACGTGTCTGTGATCAGTCAGTTCACTTTGTGTGAACAATGTGGTGATTGTATACTTTGTATACAAGTAAATAAAATGCTAAGACATTGTGCAGCAAACCTTTTAGATTTTGTATCAATGTATTTTTTCTGAATTACTGTACAAGCCTTCACTTTAGTGGGTAAAGCAGCACTTTAGTTGTCTTTGCAATAATAGATAAGATGGCGTCTCCTGAACGACGGCATGCTGGGCTCTGACATCACTCTGACATCACTCTGACATCACTCTGACATCACTCTGCCATCACTCTGCCAGGGATCCCTATCATCCGATCCGTCCCAGCAGTACAAGCAGCAAAACCACAGGACAAAGACAGTCCCGGTTGAAGTGGCTCTGTCCCAATGAGGGGTGTGGCTTTATTAAGCTGAGAGATAACTCAGTATATTCAGCGTCTTCTACTAGTCTTTGAGTATTTGCCTTCCATTTAGTGAGACCTGCAGCGTCTACCTATTCTACGTTTATTTTCCCTGCAGTCATTGAAGCAGATCCTCTTCTCTGTGCGTGGTTTGGAGTTATTGCTTTATCTTGGCTCGACTTGTGATGCCTTGGACCTCCAGAAAGGGGAACATGAACATGTTTCGTAAAGACAAGTCTGTGATTTCCTGATTATTTTTCTCCTTTAAAAGAGATGTTGAAATATATTTGGAGGAAACTTTCTCTCATGAAGTTCTTGACTTGAAGACTTAAATAATTCATCCAAACATTTAGAGGTTTATAATTGATTATGTCTGGTCACGCTGACGCCGTCATGTAGAGGGTAGGATGCAACATGGACCCCCCCCCGTTTATAAAATATTCATTCCAACAAGGGCTCCAAAAAGTGAACCCTGGTGCTGGAACAGAAGCAGCATCTCAGGACTCGGGACAGAGACCCGCCACTCTAGCAGAACCGTGTGGACACGCCCCACCGGACAGAACCACTGAGAAAGAAAAGCGCACCCCTCACGGAACGGTTCCGTTTAGTCCGTTGAGTTTAAGGGTGCGTTCCCACTACGCCGTTTGCTCCCTTTTAAACTGACCAGAGTTCCTTTCCTCGGATAATCTGCTCCGTTTGGGCCAGTGTGAACGCGCATCCGGACTCTGGAGAGGATCAGAAAGTCCGCCTGAAAAGGAGGGTCTCGGTTCCTTTGGGCGGAGCAAAGGCAGGATCAGCTGTACGTAGTGACGTTCTACGCGGTGCGTCTCCGGTAGAGGAAGTACAGCGAGTACTCCAAGCTGCTCCAAAAAAATGAAAGTGGTGAAATATGCACCGCTGTGTGAAGATTTAATTAACTAAATATGCGTTATAATACTTTCATCTTTTGTTCAGAACCAGCTACTTATCACCGGTAACTGACACGACTTCTCCCTGCATCCTGTCCAGCTCTGATCAGGACGGTCCATCCTGTCCCAGCTCTGATCAGGACGGTCCATCCTGTCCCAGCTCTGATCAGGACGGTCCATCCTGTCCCAGCTCTGATCAGGACGGTCCATCCTGTCCCAGCTCTGATCAGGACGGTCCATCCTGTCCCAGCTCTGATCAGGACGGTCCATCCTGTCCCAGCTCTGATCAGGACGGTCCATCCTGTCCCAGCTCTGATCACCCTCTCTTGGAGGAGTTTGTTCTTCTACGCTCTGGGCAGAGATACAAACTCCCCGGGATAAAGAGATAGATTTAAATGTATTTGTCCCAAGTGCAGTAAATGTCCTCAACCTGCACTGACCTTCACCTGTCTGCTCTGCTAAGCAGCACTTTATCCATTAGAGGACACATTGATCTTTTCCAGGTTGTTCTTTACATGTTCCGTGTCGTCCTGTGCATTGTGATTGTCTTACTGTTGTTGTTGTCCTCCGCTGCAAACCAAATGTCCCCTTGAGGGACAATAAAGCTCTGAACTGTGCCACGCGACGCTGCTCAGAAAGTTCGTTCCGTGAATAAATCACGGTGTGAACGCAGACCTTTCAGCGAATTATAGATGCAGGAATCTGCTCCCAAAGGAACCGAGGCCTCTTGGTGCAGTGGGAACGCACCCTAAAAGGGGCCGTTCTTGGGTTTGTCCCCAACTCCGCCAGCAGGTGGCGGAGTGGGCGGAGCGCCGAACAGTTAGCTACACAACACCGATAGAAACCCGCAAAGAAGAAGACGAAGACAAAGAAGACGAAGAAGACGAAGGCGTGGGATCCGACGGAGGTTCTCTCGTCCAACCAGCTGGACGTTGTAGACTATAGAAGACTTCCGGTGACGCTTCCTGCTATGACGGAGACGGAAGCTGAAGCTGTCTGCGGAGGGATTCGGATCGAACCGGTTCCGGAGTCCCAGCTGGACCTCAGCGGTCCGCCGTACTCGGTGTCCGTCCTCCAGGTCGGATACTGTCTCCCGCAGACCGACGGGACGTTCAGAGCCGACGGGACCGTCACTCTCCTCAGGGGACACCGGGTCGTTCTGGTGGACACCGGGGGCCCGTGGGGTCGGGACGTCCTTCAGAGCGCGTTGAAAGAGAGGGGGCTTGAGCCCGGGGACGTGGACTTCGTCGTGGGAACCCATGGACATTCGGACCACATCGGAAACCTGAGTCTTTTTAACAACGCGGTGATGATCGTAGGATATGACGTCAGCAAAGGGGACGCGTACCGTCCGAACCGGCTGGCAGAGGGTCACCCCTACGTCATCGACGAGCACGTGAGTACCGGTCCACTCGGTCCACTCGGTCCACTCGTCTCATCTCGTCGTCCAACAATCCGCATCATGTCTGTCCCATGGCTGCATTTAAAGGAGGCCAGAGGTCCATGTCCCACCCTGGTCTGGTCCATGTCCCACCCTGGTCTGATCCATGTCCCACCCTGGTCTGATCCATGTCCCACCCTGGTCTGGTCCTAGTCCCACCCTGGTCTGATCCTTGTCCCACCCTGGTCTGATCCTGGTCCCGCCCTGCTCTGATCCTGGTCCCACCCTGGTCTGATCCATGTCCCACCCTGGTCTGATCCTGGTCCCACCCTGGTCTGATCCATGTCCCACCCTGGTCTGATCCTTGTCCCACCCTGGTCTGATCCTGGTCCCGCCCTGCTCTGATCCATGTCCCACCCTGGTCTGATCCTGGTCCCACCCTGGTCTGATCCTGGTCCCACCCCGGTCTGATCCTGGTCCCACCCTGGTCTGATCCGTGTCCCACCCCGGTCTGATCCATGTCCCACCCTGCTCTGATCCTGGTCCCACCCTGGTCTGATCCATGTCCCACCCTGGTCTGATCCATGTCCCACCCTGCTCTGATCCATGTCCCACCCTGCTCTGATCCTGGTCCCACCCTGGTCTGATCCTGGTCCCACCCTGGTCTGGTCCTGGTCCCGCCCTGCTCTGATCCATGTCCCACCCTGGTCTGATCCATGTCCCACCCTGCTCTGATCCATGTCCCACCCTGGTCTGATCCATGTCCCACCCTGCTCTGATCCATGTCCCACCCTGGTCTGGTCCTGGTCCCGCCCTGCTCTGATCCATGTCCCACCCTGGTCTGATCCTGGTCCCACCCTGCTCTGATCCTGGTCCCGCCCTGCTCTGATCCATGTCCCACCCTGGTCTGATCCGTGTCTCCAGATTACGGATGCCGTAGCGATTTTGTTTTCATATTACATTTTAACATTAAACCATTTATGGGTTCAAGAATCAGTTAAAAATAAACATAAACTCTGATTCACTGTTTAAAGATACCAGAACAATCTAGAACCTTCTGGTGCTGATCCAGGTCACCATGGTGACGGTGTAGATCCAGTTAGGAGGGGAACGAGCTGCTTGGGGGAGGTCTGCGCTCTCTGATTGATGTTCCAGTTTAAACCTGCTCTTCACGCTAGCTGTGCTAAGCTAGCTCCTTCCTGCTAACCGTGCTACCTCTGAGGCTGCTTTCTGCTCTTTACAATCCATCATGAAGTAAAAGATAACATTTGTGTCATAAAAGCAACAAGTTCTCAAATTAAAGCGGCTACGTTTGATCCAAGCCTGATGAAAATACATCAAAGGTTTGTGTACTTCAGCTGGACTCAGACTTCAAAGACCTCCCAGCGGAACCAAACCCGTTCACATTAGCAGGCTCGCATCGGAACCCCTAACCCAGGAGTCAGGAACCTCTGGCTCGGGAGCCAGATGTGGCTCTTTTGCTGGCTGCATCTGGCTCGCAGACCAATCTTTAATTATTAAACAAATTGTTTTGTTACGCGGTCGATGTGCAAAAGGGTCAGGAAGTAAACTTCCCTCGCTTTAATCGCGTCGTCAGCTCGCTAAAACCGTGCAGCAGCAGAAGTTACATTAACGGTAAGAAATATCCATCATTGTTACCAGCAGCATAACCATGTTATTACAAAGACTTATTGTACTTTAAAAGTGTTATTACATAAAATGTTATTACAAAGACTTATTGTACCTTAAAAGTGTTATTACATAAAATGTTATCACAAAGACTTATTGTACCTTAAAAGTGTTATTACATAAAATGTTATTACAAAGACTTATTGTACTTTAAAATTGTTATTACATAAAATGTTATTACAAAGACTTATTGTACTTTAAAATTGTTATTACATAAAATGTTATTACAAAGACTTACTGTACTTTAAAGTGTTATTACATAAAATGTTATTACAAAGACTTATTGTACCTTAAAAGTGTTATTACATAAAATGTTATCACAAAGACTTATTGTACCTTAAAAGTGTTATTACATCAAATGTTATTACAAAGACTTATTGTACTTTAAAATTGTTATTACATAAAATGTTATTACAAAGACTTATTGTACTTTAAAATTGTTATTACATAAAATGTTATTACAAAGACTTACTGTACTTTAAAAGTGTTATTACATAAAATTGTTATTACATAAAATTGTTATTACATAAAATGTTATTACAAAGACTTATTGTACCTTAAAAGTGTTATTACATAAAATGTTATTACAAAGACTTATTGTACTTTAAAAGTGTTATTACATAAAGTGTTATTACAAAGACTTATTGTACCTTAAAAGTGTTATTACATAAAATGTTATTACAAAGACTTATTGTACCTTAAAAGTGTTATTACATAAAATGTTATTACAAAGACTTACTGTACTTTAAAAGTGTTATTACATAAAATGTTATTACAAAGACTTATTGTACTTTAAAATTGTTATTACATAAAATGTTATTACAAAGGCTTACTGTACTTTAAAAGTGTTATTACATAAAATGCTATTACAAAGACTTATTGTACTTTAAAATTGTTATTACATAAAATGTTATTACAAAGACTTACTGTACTTTAAGTGTTGTTACATAAAATGTTATTACAAAGACTTATTGTACTTTAAAAGTGTTATTACATAAAATGTTATTACAAAGACTTATTGTACTTTATAACTGTTATTACATAAAATGTTATTACAAAGACTTATTGTACTTTAAAAGTGTTATTACATAAAATGTTATTACAAAGACTTATTGTACCTTAAAAGTGTTATTACATAAAATGTTATTACAAAGACTTATTGTACTTTAAAAGTGTTATTACATAAAATGTTATTACAAATACTTATTGTACCTTAAAAGTGTTATTACATAAAATGTTATTACAAATACTTATTGTACCTTAAAAGTGTTATTACATAAAATGTTATTACAAAGACTTACTGTACTTTAAAAGCGTTATTACATAAAATGTTATTACATAAAATGTTATTACAAAGACTTATTGTACTTTAAAATTGTTATTACATAAAATGTTATTACAAAGACTTATTGTACTTTAAAATTGTTATTACATAAAATGTTATTACAAAGACTTACTGTACTTTAAAAGTGTTATTACATAAAATTGTTATTACATAAAATGTTATTACAAAGGCTTACTGTACTTTAAAAGTGTTATTACATAAAATTGTTATTACATAAAATTGTTATTACATAAAACGTTATTACAAAGGCTTACTGTACTTTAAAAGTGTTATTACATAAAATGCACACATTTACTCGTATTTAGTTTTAAACATGTTTTATGTCTCTAACAGAATGACATTTAATAATATGTGGTGTTTATGGCTCTCAGGCAAAAAGGTTCCCGACCCCTGATCTAACCCCTGGTTAGGATCGAATCCCGGCGTCTCAGCCTGCTCAGTGTGTCCATTTATTGAGAGAAAATGTTTAAATAAATGTTAGAATAAAGTGAAGAATCTTTCACACCGTGGTCCATCTGTGGTGGGTTCGGGTTCGGGTCTGTGATGGGTTCGGGTCTGTGATGGGTTTGGGTTCGGGGACAGCTGTTGTAGGTTCTAGCTGCGTAGCTACAAAGGCGTGAGATTTGACGTGTGCTACTCAGTTCTTCATGACCTCACAGGGGGACGCTCTGTGGTCAGTGTGTTGCTCAAGGACACTTGGAGAACTGGGGATCAAACCAGCAACCTTCTGTTAGGGGTGGACGGGGACTGCCTTACCACATCTTCCCAACTAAATATTGGCAGCTGACAAAAGCAAAACTACCGTAAATGGTAAAGAGCGACGCTGTGGGGGGTAACGTCCTTCTCTTGTCCTTCACCGCAGGTCTCTGTGATTCCCAGTCCGGGCCACACGGGGCAGGACGTGAGCGTCCAGGTGAAGGGGACCTCCGCCGGCCTGGTGCTTGTTGCTGGAGACCTATTTGAATGTTGCTCAGACGAGGATAGCTGGCGGAACAGCAGTTTGAACCCTGCAGTACAGGAGGTCAGCCGACAGGAGGCGCTACGTACCGCAGACCTGATCGTTCCTGGACATGGACGCCCCTTCCGAGTCCTCCGGGACCGATCCTCAGAGGAGACACCTGGATGATGGCGTTTTGCTCTTGGCTGTCATTTCCTGATGTAACGATGTGAGGAATGGGATTTGAACCTTCAGTTTGAACGACGCGACTCGGTTCTGCCGTCGGGACGTGTTTTATTCCTGAACTTTTACTAAAGTTCTTTTACTAAACGTGGAGTCTGCTTCGGTTTGTTATTTCCAGGTTTGCATTACGACTGACCAGAGTTTCTACAAAGGCACAAACGTTAACGCTAACCCTGACCCCCTAACCCTGACCCCCTAACCCTGACCCCCCTAACTCTAACCCCGTAACTCTAACCCCTTAACCCTGACCCCCCTAACCCTGACCCCCCTAACTCTAACCCCGTAACTCTAACCCCCTAACCCTGACCCCCCTAACCCTGACCCCCCTAACTCTAACCCCGTAACTCTAACCCCGTAACTCTAACCCCCTAACCCTGACCCCCTAACCCTGACCCCCTAACCCTGACCCCCCTAACTCTAACCCCCTAACTCTAACCCCTTAACCCTGACCCCCCTAACCCTGACCCCCCTAACTCTAACCCCGTAACTCTAACCCCGTAACTCTAACCCCCTAACCCTGACCCCCTAACCCTGACCCCCCTAACCCTGACCCCCCTAACTCTAACCCCGTAACTCTAACCCTGACCCCTAACCCTGACCCCCCTAAACCTGACCCCCCTAACTAACCCTGACCCCTGACCCTACTGCACTTCACTAACCCTGACCCCCTAACCCAGGGGTCGCCAACCCGCGGCTCTTTAGCGCCGCCTAGTGGCTCCCTGGCGCTTTTTCAAAAAAAATTGAAAATGGAAATAAAACAACTGTTTTGTTTGAATATGGTTTCTGGAGGACAAACATGACACAAACATTCTTTACGCTTTCCAACGCTGTGAAAATGTGTAGAATAAATATTACATTTCAACACTTCTGTCAACGAAGATTTGCTTCAAAGCCTGCGACACATCAGCAGGGCGGGGCGCCAGGCAGGTGGCTGCTGTAAACAAACCGGCGGGTGTGTGATGGGCCATGGACCCCCCCCCCCCCCCCCCAAAGGTAAAAAGAGAACAGAGGATTCAACGATTCTTGGACCGAATCATTTGCATTCGTTGCCGATGCAGAAGGATTGCCTGAATGTTTGCTCTGTAGCGAGAAGTTATCAAATAACAAAAAGAGTCATGTGGAAAGACATTTCCAGGGAAAGGCTACGTTTGCAGCCGAGCAGCCAGTTGGGAGTGAGAGAAAGTGTGATTGCATCACTGCATGGATCATGCTGATTGACTCCTGCAGCGTGTACTGTACCTTTAAAATCTCAAATTGAGGCTGATAGATCTAAATAGATTTAAAAAGTGGATTGCATCTCCAAACTCCGCTACTGCTGCAAGTTTTGTTGCAACCCGGGAGGTAATAATATTGTACTGAAGTTAAACTTGATGCGGCATTCTCCACAGGATGCGCTGCAGGGAAATGAACATTTCATCATGAAGGCTCATTATGTATTCGTAACCAACTTAGTCATTTTGATAGTCGGCTAATATAGCTAATATAGATAGACACAGCATGTGTTGCCTTGATTATAAGGCTTTTCATTTTTTGCGGCTCCAGACATAGTTACCCTCGCCGAAGCGGAAGCAGGGTATTGCAATTGGGTCCGTTTGTTTGTCTGTCCGAGCGCATAACTCAAAAACTAGGAACCCAATCGACTTGAAATTTTTACACAAGCAATGTTCTGTCCGTGGCTCGGTCCTCCCCGAGAATGGCATTGATCTGGATCTGGATCCAGATTCTAGAATTATTTTTACATCTGGAATCGTGCCTGTGCTGTAAACTGCCACTTTCAGAGGGAGGGACACGAATGGCATGATGGGAAAAAGAGTCCAGAAGGAGTCTTGTAGTACGTTCCGGAGCAGCAAGCTAGAGCAGGTTTGGCCCCTCTGATCCGAAAGTCTTTTGGAGGCGGGGTCTGCAGTCTCTGATTGTCTTTCTAGTTGTTTTTTGTTTTTTTGGTCCAATATGGCTCTTTCAACATTTTGGGTTGCCGACCCCTGCCCTAACCCTACGGCACTTCACTAAACTTGACCCCTGACCCTACTGCACTTCACTAACCCTGACCCCCTAACCCTACTTCTAACAGGAGTAAAACAGAGTACATGTGTGTACATGAGAAGGTCCCAGGGAGGACAGTGAAGCTACAAGGACTAGACGTAAAGAAGGGAGAGGACTTCAGGTACCTCGGGTCAACAGAGCAGAGTGATGGAGAGAATGTGGAAAGGAGGTGAAGAATCGTGTGCAGGCAGGCTGGAACGGGGGGAGGAAAGTATCAGGTGTGCTCTGTGCAGAGCCGGCTCTAGGCATAGGCGAACTAGGCAGTTGCCTAGGGCGCCACCAGCTGGAGGGGGCGCCACTCCAAGTCTCGAAAAAAAATTATTAAAAAAATGAAAGAAAATAAACTAATAATAGTTATAATTTATAGCCCCAACGGGCGCCCTTTCCTCATGCTCTGCCTAGAAAATAAAAAACAAACAAATACAGAAAAAAATTAAAAACACCCCCCCCCCGTTGTTTGTCATTCTTGGTATGACCTGAAACACAATGCCTTGACCGTCCAAGGAGAGGGGGGGGCGATTTATCAGTGCGCGTCTCAGCTAGACCGTGACAGTTGCTGCTGCAGAGAGGAGCTTCTCCAAACTAAAGCTTATAAAAACTGACCTGAGATCCACGATGTCACAAGAGCGTCTCAATGGACTTGCTTTAATAAGCATAAATCATGAGCTTTCAGACAGGTATCATTTGGTGATACCATCGATGCCTTTGCTGCAAGGAAGTCCAGACGTGTAACATTTTAAATGTAAGCTATCATGGAAAAATTATTTGCTCTGTATCTGTTTTGCATTGTTTGTGTGGAAGCTGTCAGGACTTTTAATTTCCTCTTAATCTGAACAGTAACGCTGTTTTATTTCTGTTTATTTATTTGTTTATTTTATTTTATTATTATTTTATTATTATTTGTATTGTATAGCGCAGGCATGGGCAAACTAAGGCCCAGGGGCCATATGCGGCCCGTTGGGCTATTTAATCCGGCCCGCCGAACTTGTCCAAATTATATCATTAAATTAAGTTTTATTATAATTAAACCCCAATCTTTGACCTTTTCCCTGTATTGTTACTTGTAAAAGGTCAAATCATTTCATGTAATGGCTTTTACACATCATTTATATTCGCTCACACAAACACTCCATCCATCTGTTCTTGGTCCGCCCCCTCTGTCAAATTTTAGAACCTATTGTGGCCCACGAGTCAAAAAGTTTGCCCACCCCTGGTCTAGCATGTGCTAGTTGTTTTGAAGAATAATTAAACTTTTAAGGTCCGTCATGTGGCTGTTGTTATTAATGTTTTATATATATAATGTTTGCCGTGGGGGGGGGGGGACAAAATCATAATCTCGCCTAGGGCACCAAAATGGCTAGGGCTCTGTGATAGGACGAAGGGACAGGTCTACAAGACAGTGGTGAGGACAGCCATGATGGACGGCTCAGAGACAGTGGTGAGGACAGCCATGATGGACGGCTTAGAGACAGTGGTGAGGACAGCCATGATGGACGGCTTAGAGACAGTGGTGAGGACAGCCACGATGGACGGTTTAGAGACAGTGTCTCTGAGGAAAAGACAGGAGGCGGAGCTAGAAGTGGAGGAGATGAAGATGCTGAGGTTCTCCTTGGGAGTGACCAGGTTGGACAGGATTAGAAATGAGACAATAAGAGGGACAGTGAAGGTTAGATGTTTTGGAGACAAGGTCAGAGAGACCAGACTTTGATGGTTTGGACATGTCCAGAGGAGAGACAGGGACTATATCGGTAGAAGGATGCTGAGGATGGAACTTCCAGGGAACAGGACTAGAGGACAACCCAGGAGAAGAGACATGGACGTAGTGAGGGAGGACATGAGAGTGGCTGGTGTTGGGGAGGACGATGTAAAGGACAGGACCGGAGGACAACCCAGGAGAAGATACATGGCCGTAGTGAGGGAGGACATGAGAGTGGCTGGTGTTGGGGAGGACGATGCAAAGGACAGGACTAGAGGACGACCCAGGAGAAGACACATGGACGTAGTGAGGGACCGACTCAGAGAAAGGACTGGACCCACCCAGCCCATTTTCACTCTGCCCCTGAATCTGAATACAGCAATAAACTCACTGATAACGCAATCATTAAGGTAATCAGATCATAAACGGACGGTTTTTCCTGTGACGTGTCCTGATCAAAGACTTTCACATCAAGGCTAAAGGAGAGGACACATGTCCCAGAGACAGCCCGTCAGTGCAGCAGCGTGTGAAGGGACATTTATTGCCCTCATTTGCCCAAAGATCCTTTGTCATGTGGGCGGAGCCCGATAGAAGACGGTTAGTGAAGATAAAACAACGATGATCAGAGTATTGATCCACGTAACGGCAGCCGTTACGCCCTTCATGGAGACGCTGAATGTCCACATGTCCCAGGCCGTCCTGTCACCTTGCAGCTTTGTGCCCAGTCAGCGTTTTCCACATTAGAGCTTATCACCCCTTTGGCTGGTTCGGGGCGGGGGGGGGGGGGGGGGCAGCTCGCCAACCCTTGTGCCAATGACTGATAGCATTATTGATTGATTATTCCTTCCCCTCCCCGCCTTCCACCAGCCTGAGGGGGTCCAGAAGGAGGCTGTGGACACCTGGAGACAAACATTCAGGAGACACTCAGATCATTAAAGAGTCAAAACCAGATTTGCTGTTCTCTATTCATTTCGATGTTGTCTTTCTCTTGCCCCCCCCCCCCCCCCTCTGTCATAAAGCAGCACTTATCTTATCTCCTGCAGCTCCACCTTCTGACCCTTCAGCCTCCAACTCCTCCATCATGCTTTTATAAAAGCCAGTGATCGCTCTTCTCGCCGTGACCACTGAAAACCGTCTCCGAGCAGCGTCTGTCCAGAGTGGGACTGTGGGACTGTTTCCTGATCAGACTTGTCCTGCCGTCCACCATCATGTGTACCGGAGCGTGCTCCAAGTTCATCGCTGTCCCTCTCTACGTCCTCGCTGCAGTGTCAGTCGTCTGCAACCTCATGCTCTTCTTCCCTGATTTTGAGACGGTTTATGCAAAAGAAGACCGAGAAGGACGAGATCGAATCACTGAAGAGGTCAAATACATGGGAGGCCTGATCGGGGGGGGCGTCATGGTGAGTACGGGGGAACCGGGTCGGAATCCAGGGTGAATCCAAACCCTGGAAGTACATGGGTGTGTGGAAAGAAAGTACAAGTACTGTAATAATATGTAATTACATGATTTGAATCATATCACATGATACGTTATAACATTTAATAACAAGATTTCAATCGTAATAAGCCACGTTAACAAATATGTAATTACATGATTTTAATCATAAATACATAACTCATAATAAAATTATTTTAATAATAAACCATGTTATCACATAATATGAAATGACATGTAATAACATGATTTTAATCAAATACCATGTTAATACAATACGTAATAACATGATTTTAATCAAATACCATGTTAATACAATACGTAATAACATGATGTTAATCATAATAAACATGTTAACAGATAATATGTAATAACATGATTTTAATCATAATAAACATGTTAACACATAATATGTAATAACATGATTTTATCATAATAAACACATAATACGTAATAACATGATTTTAATCATAATAAACCATGTTAACACATAATACATAATAAAATAATTTTAATCGTAATAAACGACGCAGTAATATGGAGTAATAATTATCCATTTAACATTGACAGTGTGAGTGTTAGGTGCCAATAAATACATGAGTTAACAGAAATATCTATATACATTTCATATATAATGTATTATATAAGATGATGTGTCATGATATACATGCTGTATAATGTAGTAAAATTCCAAGCATAAAAGTTTTGTGAAATGATAAGAATGGTGTTATCACATCATAATCTATATTATACACAATAAAACCATATGATCATAAACACATTCACCAAAGCAAAGTGCGCTTTCAACAGCTCACGATTTTAACCTCTCATAGATGGGCTAGGAAATCACATTTTAACCTCTAATGATGGGCTAGGAAATCACATTTTAACCTCTAATGATGGGCTAGGAAATCACATTTTAACCTCTAATGATGGGCTCGGAAATCACATTTTAACCTCTAATGATGGGCTCGGAAATCACATTTTAACCTCTAATGATGGGCTCAGAAATCAGATTTTAACCTCTAATGATGGGCTCGGAAATCACATTTTAACCTCTAATGATGGGCTAGGAAATCACATTTTAACCTCTAATGATGGGCTCGGAAATCACATTTTAACCTCTAATGATGGGCTCGGAAATCACATTTTAACCTCTAATGATGGGCTCAGAAATCAGATTTTAACCTCTAATGATGGGCTCGGAAATCACATTTTAACCTCTAATGATGGGCTCGGAAATCACATTTTAACCTCTAATGATGGCCTCGGAAATCACATTTTAACCTCTAATGATGAGTTCGGAAATCACATTTTAACCTCTAATGATGGGCCCGGAAATCACATTTTAACCTCTAATGGTGGGCTAGGAAATCACATTTTAACCTCTAATGATGGGCTCAGAAATCACATTTTAACGTCTAATGATGGGCTCGGAAATCACATTTTAACCTCTGATGGGCCCGGAAATCACATTTTAACCTCTAATGGTGGGCTAGGAAATCACATTTTAACCTCTAATGATGGGCTTGGAAATCACATTTTAACGTCTAATGATGGGCTCGGAAATCACATTTTAACGTCTAATGATGGGCTCGGAAATCACATTTTAACCTCTGATGGGCCCGGAAATCACATTTTAACCTCTAATGATGGGCTCGGAAATCACATTTTAACCTCTAATGATGGGCTCGGAAATCACATTTTAACCTCTAATGATGGGCTCGGAAATCACATTTTAACCTCTAATGATGGGCTCGGAAATCACATTTTAACCTCTAATGATGGGCTCGGAAATCACATTTTAACCTCTAATGATGGGCCCGGAAATCACATTTTAACCTCTAATGGTGGGCTAGGAAATCACATTTTAACCTCTAATGATGGGCTCAGAAATCACATTTTAACGTCTAATGATGGCTCGGAAATCACATTTTAACCTCTGATGGGCCCGGAAATCACATTTTAACCTCTAATGGTGGGCTAGGAAATCACATTTTAACCTCTAATGATGGGCTCGGAAATCACATTTTAACGTCTAATGATGGGCTCGGAAATCACATTTTAACGTCTAATGATGGGCTCGGAAATCACATTTTAACCTCTGATGGGCCCGGAAATCACATTTTAACCTCTAATGATGGGCTCGGAAATCACATTTTAACCTCTAATGATGGGCTCGGAAATCACATTTTAACCTCTAATGATGGGCTCGGAAATCACATTTTAACCTCTAATGATGGGCTCGGAAATCACATTTTAACCTCTAATGATGGGCTCGGAAATCACATTTTAACCTCTAATGATGGGCCCGGAAATCACATTTTAACCTCTAATGGTGGGCTAGGAAATCACATTTTAACCTCTAATGATGGGCCCGGAAATCATTTGTATCTTTTTCTCCATCTAATAACTGGACTCTCCTCTCTGCCTTCCTCTGTTCCTGCTGGCAGTGCCTCATTCCTGCCATCCACATTCATCTGACCAGCGCAAAGAACTGCTGCGCTAACCGCTGTGGGGTAAGTGGAGCTGTGAACGCCGACATTCTGAAGTTCTGTTGGACCCCGAGGAAGGCAGCAACAAGCCTGCCTTCCTTGTTTTTTGTGGGATGTGTAGATTGATAACTCCGTAGTGTGTTTTGTTTATATATGTTTATATATTGTACACCTACATGATACTACATTGAAGAGATGCCCTTTGTTCACATTGGTGGAAAAAAAAAGAAGCAAGCCTCAATGTCTTCATTCTGATTTTATACTGCGGTGAAATGGAGACACAAGTATTACTGCGACTACTACTACTACTACTACTACTACTATCAGCTTGTCCCGTGAGGGGTCGCCACAGCAAACCAACTTCTCCACTTCACCCTGTCCTTTGCATCGTCCTCCCCAACACCAGCCACTCTCATGTCCTCCCTCACTACGTCCATGTATCCTATCCTGGGTCGTCCTCTAGTCCTGTCCTTTGCATCGTCCTCCCCAAACCAGCCACTGTCATGTCCTCCCTCACTACGTCCATGTATCGTCTCCTGGGTCGTCCTCTAGCCCTGTCCTTTGCATCGTCCTCCCCAACACCAGCCACTCTCATGTCCTCCCTCACTACGTCCATGTCTCTTCTCCTGGGTTGTCCTCTAGTCCTGTTCCCTGGCAGTTCCATCCTCAGCATCCTTCTACCAATATAGTCCCTGTCTCTCCTCTGGACATGTCCAAACCATCAAAGTCTGGTCTCTCTGACCTTGTCTCCAAAACATCTAACCTTCACTGTCCCTCTTATTGTCTCATTTCTAATCCTATCCAGATACAGTCTGTCCAGATCCTTCTCTCCCTCTTTACTATCTAACCTTCACACAGGTCATCATATGTCCTCTGTTTGACCTTTGACACCTCTACCTTTGCCTTGCACTCGGCACTACTGTTTACTCTCTTCTGTCCTCTCAATGTCCCGCTTCTTCTTAGCTAACCTCTTGTGGTTAGCTAAGTGGTACAGCATGTCAAAAAGCCAGAGGCATAATCCACATGGCCTGTGAGTTCAGGATCGTACTTGTCCTTCTCCTCCTTGAACAGTTTGACGCCATCCAAAAGCTCAAAGAAGCCTTGTCTTTTGACAGCCACCTGCAGTTAGGTGTGTCCCAATCAGTCCCCTCTCGAGTCCGAGTCATTTGATTTTGTACCGATCCCGAGTCCCGATCCGATACTTCTCTCTATAGCCTATCAGAAAATCAGCTACATGCACGCTCACACCTACGGGCAATTTAGTGTCACCAATGAGCCTAAATGATTTTGGTGGTGGGAGGAAGCTGGAGAACCCGGAGAGAACCCACGCCGACACGGGGAGAACATGCAAACTCCTCGCAGAAAGGCCACAAGTCGGATTCGAACCCGCGACCTCCTTGCTGTGAGGCCACCGGGCCGCCCTCAATGGCCATGTTCATGGTGACCAACTTGTCCAGTCTCCTGGAAGCCTCTCTTGTCCTCCCACAGCGTAATTTAGGTTGTAGTCCAGTCTTCTGGACTCAGCGTACCCATGATGTCTCTGGTGGCGGCTTGAAGGAAGTGTTGCATCCACACACACAACGCCGCTGATATCAGTGAGACACTCGAACCCTGAGAGCAGCGTTGTGTTTCCAGGGCAGTGATATTGTGGCGTGAGAGCATGAATAATGTGTGTAACCGTTGCATGTCACACAGATGTTCCTGTCCATTGGCTTTGCGGCCGCTGGTGTGGTGGGGGCTCTGTACAGTCTGACTGTAGCTGGCCTGGGCCTAGCCAACGGCCCCCTCTGCTTCTGGAACAATGAAGAGCACCCAAATCCAAGATGGGGGACGCCTTTCCTTAACAGGCACGGCCAGTCTTTATGAACAGATGCCATAAATGCGTTTGCATCAGTGGTATTCATACGACAGTATTCCTCTTCTTCCCCCTCCAGTAGTGGAAGCTACCTGTCGGACCGGGAACTCTGGTCCTGGTGCAAACTCCCAGAGAACGTCGTTGAGTTCAACCTGGGGCTGTTCTCCACTCTGCTGGTGGCAGCCAGCGCTCAGCTGGTGCTCTGCATGGTCCAGATGATCAATGGCTTGTTTGGATGTCTCTGTGGGACTTGTGGCGAGCAGGTGAGACCGAAGAGATGTTTGGAACGTTACCATGAAGAGACGAGTACATTTTGGTGCTGATCCAGAAGAGATCCTGGATTCTGGATCACTTTGAAATTGTCGGTAACATTATTGACTGATGTTTATGGAGTTTGACACAATCATGTAGGGGGGGGGGGGGAGAGCATCCCTCACTTTAGTGACCTGGGTGCAAAGCCACCTGAGCGTGATTGGTTCCGCTGTATCGGCCTACTGGTGATTGGTTCCGCTGTATCGGCCTACTGGTGATTGGTTCCGCTGTATCGGCCTACTGGTGATTGGTTCCGCTGTATCGGCCTACTGGTGATTGGTTCCGCTGTATCGACCTACTGGTGATTGGTTCCGCTGTATCGACCTACTGGTGATTGGTTCCGCTGTATCAGCCTACTGGTGAATGGTTCCGCTGTATCTGCCTACTGGTGATTGGTTCCGCTGTATCGGCCTACTGGTGATTGGTTCCGCTGTATCGGGCCTACTGGTGATTGGTTCCGCTGTATCGGCCTACTGGTGATTGGTTCCGCTGTATCGACCTACTGGTGATTGGTTCCGCTGTATCGACCTACTGGTGATTGGTTCTGCTGTATCAGCCTACTGGTGATTGGTTCCGCTGTATCGGCCTACTGGTGATTGGTTCCGCTGTATCGACCTACTGGTGATTGGTTCCGCTGTATCGGCCTACTGGTGATTGGTTCCGCTGTATCGACCTACTGGTGATTGGTTCCGCTGTATCGGCCTACTGGTGATTGGTTCCGCTGTATCGGCCTACTGGTGATTGGTTCCGCTGTATCGACCTACTGGTGATTGGTTCTGATTGGTAGCCTGCAGCCCAGTATTTGTCGTGTTTCAGTTTGACTGTGATCCATATCGTCTAACATGCGTCTGTCTGTCTGTCTGTCTCAACAGTAAGCACAACTCATCATCATCATCATCATCATCAGTGGGCGTCATGAAGCTAGCAGCCTGAATGCGTCCCACAACATTATCTTTATCTTTACTTTCATTTCCTCAAGAAGAATAACGTCCATTCGAAATGATTGATGACCGATCAGGATATTGTGATTGTTGCTTGGTGTATGCTGTATTTCCGTCTGTATATTTGTATGATTAAAATAATATCTCGGAATAAAGTAAAATGTATATTGATCAAATTATATTAAAGATACATGAAAAAGGATTTACAAGAGATTGAATGTTAATTTAATGTCATTGATGAATCAGTTTAACAACGATTCGGAGTTACAGGCGTTTACGAAAGTCTGTGTTTAGCAACGACGATCGTACACGTACACATGTACGATATAAACGATACGATATAACGACGATATATACGATATAAACGCAGCGTGGTGACTGGGTACGAGGTTTTAGAGTTAATTCCACCCTCCGCCAGGAACTCACTGAAAGGAACGGAGACTCCAGACAGTACTCAGGATTCCTGCAGTCCCCAAACGCACCAGGAATAAACATGCAGAGGGAGGTAGCTAGCTTGTCTCTCTGCCTGCCTCTCTGCCTGTCTCTCTGCCTGTTTCTCTGCCTGTCACTCTGTCTGTCTGCCTGTCTCTCTGCCTGCCTCTGCATGGCTCTCTACTTGTCTCTCTGCCTGTCTCTCTACCTGTCTCTCTGCCTGTCTCTCTGCCTGTCTCTGTGCCTGTCTCTCTACTTGTCTCTCTGCCTGTCTCTCTGCCTGCCTCTCCCAGCTTCTCTACCTGTCTCTCTGCCTGTCTCTCTGCCTGTCTCTGTGCCTGTCTCTCTGCCTGTCTCTCTGCCTGTCTCTCTGCCTGCCTCTGCCAGCTTCTCTACCTGTCTCTCTGTCTCTGCAGGATGTGACAGGGGCTTTTAAAGTAGCTTACAGCGTAAGTAGTGACTAACTCCTCAGCAGGAGGCTCTGCCAGCTGGAGGGGGGTGGGGGGGTGGGTAAGGAGAACAGAACCAGTTCAGGACCGGTTCAGCTGTGGGCCAGCTTTCAGATGCTTCAGCCAAGGGACAGCACAGACCAGTCGGTGTTTGGGACCAACTGGGCTCTGTGGGATAACAAAGCTTCTGTCCCACCGGAGGGTTCCGTTTCATCGCCTGCTCCTGGAACTCTGGAACTCTGGACGGTTCTCCTGGAACTCTGGACGGTTCTCCTGAAGCTCTGTCCCATTGTAACCGGGTACGTCTGCTCTGTAATAAATGGAACCGAGGAGTCGGCTTGTTAAAGCGTTCCACTCACGTAGAACAAGAAGAAGAGCACACCTGAGCCAGGTACGCTACGCTGCAGGTGCTGAATATGCAGGAGGAGCACAGGGAAGACGTGTTAGCGTCTAGCAAATACTCTACTCTGCTGAAGTACAGTCTGTAGTATTAAATACTTTATATTACAGACACCAAATGGTAATGATTTCTTTCTTTCTGTTCACTTGAACACTTAATAGACAAAATCAATATTTATTATTTCATAACCAGAACCTAAACTAAGTATGCTGAACGGGTACGCTGAACGGGTACGCTGAACGGGTACGCTGAACGGGTACGCTGAACGGGTACGCTGAACGGGTACGCTGAACGGGTACGCTGAACGGGTACGCTGAACGGGTACGCTGAGCGGGTACGCTGAACGGGTACGCTGAACGGGTACGCTGAACGGGTACGCTGAACGGGTACGCTGAGCGGGTACGCTGAGCGGGTACGCTGAACGGGTACGCTGAACGGGTACGCTGAACGGGTACGCTGAGCGGGTACGCTGAACGGGTACGCTGAACGGGTACGCTGAACGGGTACGCTGAACGGGTACGCTGAACGGGTACGCTGAACGGGTACGCTGAACGGGTACGCTGAACGGGTACGCTGAGCGGGTACGCTGAACGGGTACGCTGAACGGGTACGCTGAACGGGTACGCTGAACGGGTACGCTGAGCGGGTACGCTGAACGGGTACGCTGAACGGGTACGCTGAACGGGTACGCTGAGCGGGTACGCTGAACGGGTACGCTGAACGGGTACGCTGAACGGGTACGCTGAACGGGTACGCTGAGCGGGTACGCTGAACGGGTACGCTGAACGGGTACGCTGAACGGGTACGCTGAACGGGTACGCTGAACGAGTACGCTGAACGGGTACGCTGAACGGGTACGCTGAACGGGTACGCTGAACGAGTACGCTGAACGGGTACGCTGAACGGGTACGCTGAACGGGTACGCTGAACGGGTACGCTGAACGGGTACGCTGAACGGGTACGCTGAACGGGTACGCTGAACGGGTACGCTGAACGGGTACGCTGAACGGGTACGCTGAACGAGTACGCTGAACGGGTACGCTGAACGGGTACGCTGAACGGGTACGCTGAGCGGGTACGCTGAACGGGTACGCTGAACGGGTACGCTGAACGGGTACGCTGAGCGGGTACGCTGAGCGGGTACGCTGAACGGGTACGCTGAACGGGTACGCTGAACGGGTACGCTGAGCGGGTACGCTGAACGGGTACGCTGAACGAGTATACGCTGAGCGGGTACGCTGAACGGGTACGCTGAACGGGTACGCTGAGCGGGTACGCTGAACGGGTACGCTGAACGGGTACGCTGAACGGGTACGCTGAACGGGTACGCTGAACGGGTACGCTGAACGGGTACGCTGAGCGGGTACGCTGAACGGGTACGCTGAACGGGTACGCTGAGCGGGTACGCTGAACGGGTACGCTGAACGGGTACGCTGAACGGGTACGCTGAACGGGTACGCTGAGCGGGTACGCTGAACGGGTACGCTGAACGGGTACGCTGAGCGGGTACGCTGAGCGGGTACGCTGAACGGGTACGCTGAACGAGTACGCTGAATGAGTACGCTGAACGAGTATACGCTGAACGAGTATACGCTGAGCGGGTACGCTGAACGGGTACGCTGAACGGGTACGCTGAGCGGGTACGCTGAGCGGGTACGCTGAACGGGTACGCTGAACGGGTACGCTGAACGGGTACGCTGAACGGGTACGCTGAACGGGTACGCTGAACGGGTACGCTGAGCGGGTACGCTGAGCGGGTACGCTGAACGGGTACGCTGAACGGGTACGCTGAGCGGGTACGCTGAACGGGTACGCTGAACGGGTACGCTGAGCGGGTACGCTGAGCGGGTACGCTGAACGGGTACGCTGAACGAGTACGCTGAATGAGTACGCTGAACGAGTATACGCTGAACGAGTATACGCTGAACGAGTATACGCTGAACCCTGGGCCCACTTCTGATGTGAACGTCTCCACCACCAGAGATATCTCCTTCCGAAGCAGCAGGAAGCAGACCAGATTCCATCTCTTCACTTTGAGGGATGTTACTGATGGACAACTCTTAATAAACGGAACCTTGTCCTCGTCCCTCCCGGTGAGCTGCGGGGTTCCTCAAGGCAGCATTCTAGGACCGTTACTGTTCCTCCTATACATTAACGACATGAATGCTGCCTGTAACTGCAAATTGTTCCTGTTTGCTGATGACTCAGCACTCCTGATTTCGGGAGAGGACAAAGTGCAGGTTGAGGAAGCTCTCAGCTCTGAGGTCACCAGAATCCGTACTTGTCTTACGGATAACAAACTGTCACTACATCTTAGTAAAACAGAATCTATTCTTTTTGGGTCTAAACACTCTCTAACTGAGATAAATGTTAATGATTTCAAGGTCACAGTCGATAATACAGTAATCTCCAGCAAAGAAGAGATTACCTATTTGGGCTGTGTTCTTGATAAATACCTGTCTGGCGATAGTATGGCAACTAAGGTGATCAAAAAAGTCAATCAGAGAACAAGATTTTTGGGCACAATGTCTGCTTTTGTCTCCGGACGCTTGCTGGAGCCTCGTTCAGCCCCTCTTTGACTATGCTAGCACCTCCTGGTATTCAAACATCAAAGTGTCCCTGAAAACCAGGCTCCAAACCTCCCAAAACAAACTGATTCGGCTACTCCTCAATCTGGGGCCCATGACCCACCTTCTTCCTGGACATTTTGCTAGCCTAAAATGGCTCAGGGTAGAAGACAGGGTTAAACAACTCAAAATGGGATTGGCATTTAAAATAGTCAATGCAGCTCTGCCCTCAGTCCCCTCAATCCCTGCATACCTGAATAAACACCTCCACAGATTTAGTGACACCCACAGCCACAACACTAGAGGGAGCTCAAACAACAACCTGATTACCCCCTCCTATAGGACTAACATGGGTAAATCATCTTTCTACAATACTGCCCCCTAAGGGTGGAACTGTTTGACTCCTGCCCTCAAAACATGCACCTCTTTGGCCTCCTTCAAAACGGCCCTAAAAATACACCTTTCAGGGGGACAGAAACGGAGATAGTCATCACGACTCTCTCCGGAACAACCCCCCCCCCCCCTTTTTGTCCACCTACGTTGTACATATTATGTGTCTTTTTAATTTATTGTTATTTTGCATCAATTGAGTAATTTAATATTAGTTTTATTTGTATTGTTAAATGTCGATGATTTATGTACGAAGGACTTTCAACGGAAACAAGACCGCAAGGGCTTTTTAGAAATGCTCCTCTTAGACAGGATGTTTGACTGTACTTGTACTGTAATACATGCTACTGTGTGACTGTACTTGTACTGTAATACATGCTACTGTTTACTGTACTTGTACTGTAATAAATTCTACTGTTTACTGTACTTGTACTGTAATACATGCTACTGTTTACTGTATTTGTACTACTGTTTACTGTACTTGTACTGTAATACATGCTACTGTGTAACTGTACTTGTAACTGTACTGTGTAACTGTACAAGTAACTGTACTTGTACAGTTACACGTACTGTACTTGTACAGTTACACAGTATGTATCTCCTACCATCGTCCCCTTCTGCTGCTTCCTTATCTCCTTTCTGCCGCATGTCCATAAAATCAAATCGCTCTTATTTTGCAAGCGACCGGAAGTCGTCGTCGTCGTCCCCCCCCCCCCCCCCCCCCCGCCTGCACTGAAGCAACCGATCCGGGCTCCATGGCCGGTGGACCCGCGATGCTCCCAGCTCCCCGCCGCTGCACAACAGCCCCGCTGTCACCGGGACCGGGACCGGGACCGGGACCGGCCCGGGGACGCCGCTATGCTTCTGAGACGGAGAGCCAGGTAACCGTTGCTCGCGAGGAGGAGGAGGAGGAGGAGGAGGAGGAGGAGATCCAGGGAGCCGCGGGGATGCAGTGATTGTCGGCTGAGCAGGGACAGAAGCTGCGCGCCCGCGCGCGCGCGTGTGTGTGTGGTAGGGGGGGGGCTCTTTCATGTGGAAGCCATTACGGGTCTGTAGAACGGGGGCGGGCAAAGGCGTCTTTCTGCTATGGCGGAGGCTGCGGGTCTGAAGGAGTCTCAGAGCGGCCCGCTCCGGTCCGCTCCGCTCCGCTCCGCTCCGCTCCGCTCCGGTCCGCTCCGCTCCGCTCCGGTCCGGTCCGCTCCGGTCCGCTCCGGTCCGGGGATGGGCGCGCAGATGCGGCTGTGCTCTTATTGTGAAATCACTCGAGTGAGTCCCGGAGTCTACGTGGCCTTCAGGCTGCTGCCCCCCCCCCCCCCCCCCCCCTGATCAGGATTCTGGTGCATCTGCTGCTGGTATGGATCCAGATCAAAGGCAGCTGCAGATGTGAGGGGCGGAGCTTGTGCCGGGTCAGCTGATCGGCTCCCCTCTGGGGACTCCTGTCCCGCCAGGGACATGATGACTCCTTGTCCCGTGAGGGGTCGCCATAGCAACCCTACCTTCTCCTCTTCACCCTGTCCTTTGCATCGTCCTCCCCAACACCAGCCACTCTCATGTCCTCCCTCACTACGTCCATGTCTCTTCTCCTGGGTCGTCCTCTAGTCCTGTCCTTTGCATCGTCCTCCCCAACACCAGCCACTCTCATGTCCTCCCTCACTACGTCCATGTCTCTTCTCCTGGGTCGTCCTCTAGCCCTGTTCCCTGGCAGTTCCATCCTCAGCGTCCTTCTACCAATATAGTCCCTGTCTCTCCTCTGGACATGTCCAAACCATCAAAGTCTGGTCTCTCTGACCTTGTCTCCAAAACGTCTAACCTTCACTGTCCCTCTTATTGTCTCATTTCTAATCCTGTCCAACCTGGTCCCTCCCAAGGAGAACCTCAGCATCTTCATCTCCTCCACTTCTAGCTCCGCCTCCTGTCCTTTCCTAAGAGACACTGTCTCTAAGCCAGGGGTCGGCGACCTTAGACACGCGTGTCACGACTGGCACACCTCTACGTTCAGGCACAGTGGTTAGCACCGTTGCCTCACAGCGAGAAGGTCGTAGGTTCAAATCCGATCCGACTTGTGTCCATTCTGTGAGGAGTTTGCGTGTTCTCCCCGTGTCTGCGTGGGTTCTCTCTGGGTTCTCTCCGGGTTCTCTCCGGGTTCTCCGGGTTCTCTCCGGGTTCTCTCTGGGTTCTCTCCGGGTTCTCTCCGGGTTCTCCGGCTTCCTCCCACCAAAGACATGCAGCCTAGGCTGATTGGTGACACTAAATTGTCCGTAGGTGTGAGTGTGTGTGTGGCTGGTTGTCTGTCTCTGTGTTGCCCTGCGATGAACTGGCGGCTTGTCCAGGGTGTAGCCCCGCCTCTCGCCCATTGGCTGCTGGGATTGGCTCCAGCTTGGCCCGCGACCCGATTGGGAAATGAATGAATTAATGAATGTCTATAAAATTAAGTATTAAGTAACATATCTTTATTAACAAAAAAGAAAGAAATATAAAACAAAGAACAAATTTATTAACATTGTTTTTAATTTGCCTGAAATTAAAATAAATAAATGAAATGCTTATTTAAACTACAAAAATGTTTTGACCAACGGAACCTTTTAATTCAGAAAAAATAACAAAAAAATTATAAATTAAAACTGATCAGCAACATTAACTTTAATATATATATATATATATATATTAAAGTTAATATATATATATATATATTAACTTGCTCGTCTCCCACCATGAAGCCAAGCGCTACAGACGCTTTGTCATATTTCCTCGTCTTAGCTTCCGGTTGTCTCGCTACCTCCGTCTGTCTCCTTGTCTTAGCTTCCGGTTGTCTTGCTACCTCCGTCTGTCTCCTTATCTTAGCTTCCGGTTGTCTCGCTACCTCCGTCTGTCTCCTTATCTTAGCTTCCGGTTGTCTCGCTACCTCCGTCTGTCTCCTCGTCTTAGCTTCCGGTTGTCTCGTTACCTCCGTCTGTCTCCTCGTCTTAGCTTCCGGTTGTCTCGCTACCTCCGTCTGTCTCCTCGTCTTACCTTCCGGTTGTCTCGCTACCTCCGTCTGTCTCCTCGTCTTACCTTCCGGTTGTCTCGCTACCTCCGTCTGTCTCCTCGTCTTACCTTCCGGTTGTCTCACTACCTCCGTCTCTCTCCTCCTCTTACCTTCCGGTTGTCTCACTACCTCCGTCTCTCTCCTCGTCTTACCTTCCGGTTGTCTCGCTACCTCCGTCTGTCTCCTCCTCTTACCTTCCGGTTGTCTCGCTACCTCCGTCTGTCTCCTCGTCTTAGCTTCCGGTTGTCTCACTACCTCCGTCTGTCTCCTCCTCTTACCTTCCGGTTGTCTCGCTACCTCCGTCTCTCTCCTCCTCTTACCTTCCGGTTGTCTCACTACCTCCGTCTCTCTCCTCCTCTTACCTTCCGGTTGTCTCACTACCTCCGTCTCTCTCCTCGTCTTACCTTCCGGTTGTCTCGCTACCTCCGTCTGTCTCCTCCTCTTACCTTCCGGTTGTCTCGCTACCTCCGTCTGTCTCCTCGTCTTAGCTTCCGGTTGTCTCACTACCTCCGTCTGTCTCCTCCTCTTACCTTCCGGTTGTCTCGCTATCTCCGTCTGTCTCCTCCTCTTACCTTCCGGTTGTCTCGCTATCTCCGTCTGTCTCCTCGTCTTAGCTTCCGGTTGTCTTGCTACCTCCGTCTGTCTCCTCGTCTTAGCTTCCGGTTGTCTCGCTACCTCCGTCTGTCTCCTCGTCTTAGCTTCCGGTTGTCTCGCTACCTCCGTCTGTCTCCTCGTCTTAGCTTCCGGTTGTCTCGCTACCTCCGTCTGACATTACTGTCCTCAAAGCAGTGTCCCGTGTCTTTCAGTGCGGGTGGGCTGCTGAGTCTTGTCCTGAGGAGGTGTGTCTCCGGTGTTGATACTTGTGGAGTGGTGGTTTGGTCTCCCTGATGTCCAGGTCGCTGCATCTTCACTGGACAGAAGACACTTTATTGATCTGTGTGTGACAGGACTGACACCTGGATTGCAATTCAATATGAATGAATCGGCCTTTAATCAGAAACGGTTAAGCGTACGTATTTCTAAAACAAATGTCTTGTATTTATTTCAGCTTGAAGTTAAGTCGAGCAGCGAGATGGTATTTACTTATTTATTTATTTATTTATTATTTATTTATTTAGATGGTATTTACCCTCGCCGAAGGGCAGGCGAGGGTATTGCAATTGGGCGCGTTTGTTTGTCTGTCCGAGCTCATAACTCAAAAACGAGGAACCCAATCGACTTGAAATCTTTACACAAGCAAGGTGTGAGGGTCGTGTGGCTGCACCGGCTAAATGGCCTTATGACGCACACCTGTGTCTGCCTCACTCCTGGACCTGCGGCGTACGGATTGGCTGCGGTCACCCCGGACACACCTGAGGCAGATTACCACCGGCCTTCATAAGCCCTGCTCCGCCCGCCGTTCCCAGTGGGACTATTCTGCATGGATCACGTCTCTGTGTACAGAACGTCCTTCTGCTGCTCCCCGTCCCTGGGATCCGCCTCGCCCTCGCCGACCGCAGCTGATCTGTGCGCCCGGGTCGTGCGTCGCGTTTTCCGTTTGTTAACTGTTTTTGTCTGAGCTTGCTTTTTGGTTTGTCCTTTTGGCTGCGTCTTTTTGTTAAACTAGATATTTTCGTTGGGCTCCGGCCGCCCCGTAACCCGTGACTCTTCTGATGAACATTTATCAGTAAAACATCAAAGTCACGTTTGCACCGTCTCTGTCCTCTGTTCCTCGGGGTCCCCTCGCATCGGTCCATAACACAAGGTTCTGTCCGTGGCTCGGTCCTCCCCGAGAATCCGGATCTGGATCCAGATTCTAGAATTATTTTTACATCTGGAATTGTGCCTGTGCTGTAAACTGCCACTTTAAGAGGGAGGGACACGAATGGCATGATGGGAAAAAGAGTCCAGAAGGAGTCTTGTAGTACGTTCCGGAGCAGCAAGCTAGAGCAGGTTTGGCCCCTCTGATCCGGAAGCCCTGTTTACTGTCTCACAAGATCCAATAGTCTTTTGGAGGCGGAGTCTGCAGTCTCTGATTGTCTTTCTAGTTGATCATTGATAAACCAATCAATGATTGTGATCGTCAGTAACTCCCACTGTCTCTACAGCATTGCTGAGTAGTGAAACTTGTGACCAGTGACTAGTATAACCAGTACTCACTAGTATAACCAGTACTCACAGTACTCACTGATGAGCACAAATAAAACAAATGTCAACTAAAAAGACAATCAGAGATTGCAGACCCCGCCTCCAAAAGACTATTGGACAGTTACAAACACGTTACAAACACGTTGTGTGTGTCTGCGTGTGTGTTGTTTAGTGTCGGGGTGTGTGTGTGTGTGTGCTGTTGAGTGTCGGTGTGTGTCTGCGTGTGTGTTGTTTAGTGTCGGGGTGTGTGTGTGTGTGCTGTTGAGTGTCGGTGTGTGTCTGCGTGTGTGTTGTTTAGTGTCGGGGTGTGTGTGCTGTTGAGTGTCGGTGTGTGTCTGCGTGAGTGTGTTGTTGAGTGTCGGGGTGTGTGTGTGTGTGTGTGCTGTTGAGTGTCGGTGTGTGTCTGCGTGTGTGTTGTTTAGTGTCGGGGTGTGTGTGCTGTTGAGTGTCGGTGTGTGTCTGCGTGAGTGTGTTGTTGAGTGTCGGGGTGTGTGTGTGTGTGTGCTGTTGAGTGTCGGTGTGTGTCTGCGTGAGTGTTGTTTAGTGTCGGGGTGTGTGTGCTGTTGAGTGTCGGTGTGTGTCTGCGTGAGTGTGTTGTTTAGTGTCGGGGTGTGTGTGTGTGCTGTTGAGTGTCGGTGTGTGTCTGCGTGAGTGTTGTTGAGTGTCGGTGTGTGTCTGCGTGAGTGTGTTGTTTAGTGTCGGGGTGTGTGTGTTGTTGAGTGTCGGTGTGTGTCTGCGTGAGTGTGTTGTTTAGTGTCGGGGTGTGTGTGTGTGTTGTTTAGTGTCGGGGTGTGTGTGTGAGTGTTGTTTAGTGTCGGGGTGTGTGTGTGTGTGTTGTTTAGTGTCGGGGTGTGTCTGCGTGAGTGTTGTTTAGTGTCGGTGTGTGTCTGCGTGAGTGTTGTTGAGTGTCGGGGTGTGTGTGTGCGTGTGCTGTTGAGTGTCGGTGTGTGTCTGCGTGAGTGTTGTTGAGTGTCGGGGTGTGTGTGTGTGCTGTTGAGTGTCGGTGTGTGTCTGCGTGAGTGTTGTTGAGTGTCGGGGTGTGTGTGTGTGTGTGCTGTTGAGTGTCGGTGTGTGTCTGCGTGTGTGTTGTTTAGTGTCGGGGTGTGTGTGCTGTTGAGTGTCGGTGTGTGTCTGCGTGAGTGTGTTGTTTAGTGTCGGGGTGTGTGTGTGTGTGCTGTTGAGTGTCGGTGTGTGTCTGCGTGAGTGTTGTTGAGTGTCGGTGTGTGTCTGCGTGAGTGTGTTGTTTAGTGTTGGGGTGTGTGTGTGTGTGTTGTTTAGTGTCGGGGTGTGTGTGTTGTTGAGTGTCGGTGTGTGTCTGCGTGAGTGTGTTGTTTAGTGTCGGGGTGTGTGTGTGTGTTGTTTAGTGTCGGGGTGTGTCTGCGTGAGTGTTGTTTAGTGTCGGGGTGTGTGTGTGAGTGTTGTTTAGTGTCGGGGTGTGTGTGTGTGTGTTGTTTAGTGTCGGTGTGTGTCTGCGTGAGTGTTGTTTAGTGTCGGTGTGTGTCTGCGTGAGTGTTGTTTAGTGTCGGGGTGTGTGTGTGTGTGTTGTTTAGTGTCGGGGTGTGTCTGCGTGAGTGTTGTTTAGTGTCGGTGTGTGTCTGCGTGAGTGTTGTTTAGTGTCGGGGTGTGTGTGTGTGTTGTTTAGTGTCGGTGTGTGTCTGCGTGAGTGTTGTTTAGTGTCGGTGTGTGTCTGCGTGAGTGTTGTTTAGTGTCGGGGTGTGTGTGTGTGTGCTGTTGAGTGTCGGTGTGTGTCTGTGTGTGTGTTGTTTAGTGTCGGGGTGTGTGTGTGTGAGTGTTGTTTAGTGTCGGGGTGTGTGTGTGTGTGCTGTTGAGTGTCGGTGTGTGTCTGCGTGAGTGTGTTGTTTAGTGTTGGGGTGTGTGTGTGTGTGTTGTTTAGTGTCGGGGTGTGTGTGTTGTTGAGTGTCGGTGTGTGTCTGCGTGAGTGTGTTGTTTAGTGTCGGGGTGTGTGTGTGTGTTGTTTAGTGTCGGGGTGTGTCTGCGTGAGTGTTGTTTAGTGTCGGGGTGTGTGTGTGAGTGTTGTTTAGTGTCGGGGTGTGTGTGTGTGTGTTGTTTAGTGTCGGTGTGTGTCTGCGTGAGTGTTGTTTAGTGTCGGTGTGTGTCTGCGTGAGTGTTGTTTAGTGTCGGGGTGTGTGTGTGTGTGTTGTTTAGTGTCGGGGTGTGTCTGCGTGAGTGTTGTTTAGTGTCGGTGTGTGTCTGCGTGAGTGTTGTTTAGTGTCGGGGTGTGTGTGTGTGTTGTTTAGTGTCGGTGTGTGTCTGCGTGAGTGTTGTTTAGTGTCGGTGTGTGTCTGCGTGAGTGTTGTTTAGTGTCGGGGTGTGTGTGTGTGTGCTGTTGAGTGTCGGTGTGTGTCTGTGTGTGTGTTGTTTAGTGTCGGGGTGTGTGTGTGTGAGTGTTGTTTAGTGTCGGGGTGTGTGTGTGTGTGCTGTTGAGTGTCGGTGTGTGTCTGCGTGAGTGTTGTTTAGTGTCGGGGTGTGTGTGTGTGTGCTGTTGAGTGTCGGTGTGTGTCTGCGTGTGTGTTGTTTAGTGTCGGGGTGTGTGTGTGTGTGCTGTTGAGTGTCGGTGTGTGTCTGCGTGTGTGTTGTTTAGTGTCGGGGTGTGTGTGTGTGTGTTGTTTAGTGTCGGGGTGTGTGTGTTGTTGAGTGTCGGTGTGTGTCTGCGTGAGTGTTGTTTAGTGTCGGGGTGTGTGTGTGTGTGTTGTTTAGTGTCGGTGTGTGTCTGCGTGTGTGTTGTTTAGTGTCGGGGTGTGTGTGTGTGTGTTGTTTAGTGTCGGTGTGTGTCTGCGTGTGTGTTGTTTAGTGTCGGGGTGTGTGTGTGTGTGTTGTTTAGTGTCGGTGTGTGTCTGCGTGTGTGTTGTTTAGTGTCGGGGTGTGTGTGTGTGTGTTGTTTAGTGTCGGGGTGTGTGTGTTGTTTAGTGTCGGTGTGTGTCTGCGTGAGTGTGTTGGTCGTTCTGCGTTGCAAAAGCCTCGGATAGGCGCTCGGGCCTAAGAATCATTTAAAAATAAACATCATCTCTGATTCACTTTGTCTTTTCATGTTGGTGTTTAAAGATACCAGAACAATCTAGAACCTTCTGGTGCTGATCCAGATCACCATGTGGACGGTGTAGATCCGGTTAGGGGGGGAACGAGCTGCTTGGGGGAGGTCTGTGCTCACTGAGTGCTTTTCTTTCGAAAATGTAATACTTGTTGTATTTTCTTCTGATGAAGATGATGATGATGATGATTCCTTAGTCTCGCTTGTTTTGTTTCTCATTCACCTATTTTCTTCTTCCCTACCTTGTCCACCTGCTCTGTCCATCTCTTCATCTTCATCACCCTCCCCCCTCTGTGAAATTGTCTCTCTTTCTCACTCCATCCATCCCTTTCTTCATCATCTCACGCCATTGAATTGACCTTCAACAATTCCTCTGAGCAAACGCTCTGGTTTCTTTCTCTCCATCCATCCTGCTTCCTGCTCTCAGGATGCTGCGGTGGCTGGTGTGTGGACGGGTGGGTCCGGTGTGGATGTGGAAGGCCCTGCTACTCTTCATCGCCATCGGGTTTGCTGGCCAGCTACTGGGCGTCATCTTCAACAAGAGGTAAGACTCCAAGAATACAAGAAGGGTTCCCATGATGGCACGGGATGTTGTGTGTGCGTGTTTTGGAGAACGTACGTTCTGAGCACCACTTTTGTGGACGCCTCAACACAAATGATGTGTAACGTGTAAGGCTTATGGAACGAATGAGTTATTCTTGAAATGCGTTTTTAACGTGACACAACGGAGAAACTTACCTTCAGCGTTGTTGGTCTACCTTTTAGTTTGGTCCATTCTCAGGATGGACCTGAGGTGTTGGTCCGTTGACCTGGACCTGAGGTGTTGGTCCGTTGACCTGGACCTGAGGTGTTGGTCACTTGACCTGGACCTGAGGTGTTGGTCCATTGTCCTGGACCTGAGGTGTTGGTCCGTTGACCTGGACCTGAGGTGTTGGTCCATTGACCTGGACCTGAGGTGTTGGTCCATTGTCCTGGACCTGAGGTGTTGGTCCGTTGTCCTGGATCTGAGGTGTTGGTCCATTGACCTGGACCTGAGGTGTTGGTCCATTGTCCTGGACCTGAGGTGTTGGTCCGTTGACCTGGACCTGAGGTGTTGGTCACTTGACCTGGACCTGAGGTGTTGGTCCGTTGACCTGGACCTGTGCCTTTGTGGATGCTCATTAGCTGCCGACCTCTGACCCTGACCCTAAACTAAAAATCTTGAGTTGATTATGGCGGCACAATCGCCCTATTCCCTCTCCGCATGCTCGGGCCCCCATCCATATATGTATGTGTGTGACTGTTTCAAGGGGGGTGCAGGTCCTCCTTCCAGTCGGTTAGTAAAGCAGGAGATTTTAATTATCAGCACCTCCTTCATTTTGAGAGAAGGAGCTCATTGGTGAGATCAGCTGCTGGAGAGGTGGTCATAAAGAAAGTCATGCTAGTCCATGGAGAGGAAGTGACTGATAGTCGTTCGGAACCGCTACCGAAACCACTCTGGGTAATGAGGGGGGTTAGGGCTATGCAGAACAGCAGGGGGGGTCGAGCATCTGGACGGTTGGAGAACAAGTTACGTCTGAGTTCGGTTCCGACCACCTGGCCATAAGTGGGACAAAATCAAAATGGCCGATATGAGGGACATACTGTCGGGGTAATTCCCTGACACCCTGTGTAATAATGATTAAAGCTTGGATACTTTACCGGTAAGGAGGGACTCTGTTCGCCCAGCAGCTGCGACCAAAAGACCCCCCCCCCGGGACCTCGCGGCCTTTTTATTAACACGGTGAAAGTAGGTGGTTCTCAGGTATTTACATAGATCCCTACCCCCTTCGGTGAAACTAGAGACAAAGGGATCTCTACCTAGAGAAACCCTCGTGGTCACCTCCATGTTAAAAAACTCTACAATGAAACAATGAAAATAAAACAATAACTCTGACATTTCCCTTCTGGAATTTTCATTTCACATGGCCTAATACTTAGACTGTAACATCCTTATCTCTATGGTTACTACAAAACATTCGGTGTTCACCAAACATGCTTCAAACACTATACTAGAACTAAACTATCAGAAAACAATCATAAAAAGAATCAATACAATCAAAATCAATACCTGAGTTCTTACATTCATAACCTGAATCAGGGAGGAAAGCGAAAAACCCGTATTTGCAGATTCCACCTCCATATACCAGACTTCTTTCGAACGGGAAAATTATTTCCGAATCCAGCTGCACCTGCGATTATCTTTAAAGACACCTAACTCAGGATATGAAACACTCTCATGGTTATATCTTGATACACATTCAAACATCATATTCATCTTCATCTTCGACTTCTCTTGTAGCTAACAATACAGCATACTCCTCTCGCATTGCTACGTTAAGAGCTTCACACTTCTCAGTCATCATTACATTTGTTGTAGCATTTAGCATCCTCGTTACCATTGCTCTCAAACAGGGAAGAATACAAGCGGAAAAACAAAGAATTCAATCTCTCACCACCTCTCTCTGATCAGACTTCCTGTCTGCATCTCTGGATCGTCTGGAAAGAGCCGTTTCCTCCTACAGTGCAACGGATGGATTCAGGGGGAACTCTGGATGTTCACGTCTCGTTGGTGTCGTCAGCATGACCCTGAGTGGTCCTCCGTTCCTCGGTCCGGACCATCTGCTGCTCCCCGATAGTTTCCATGAAGACGCCAACACCAAACACGCTCTGTAGATTCGCCCTCCTGTCGGGACAAAGAAAAACTTCGGCAGATCATTTGCTCTCTGGACATCGTTCAGAAAGAGTGTGCTTCATCTTTTCACTCAACGCTTCCTCTTCACCAAATCGATGTACTGCATCCATGGCTTTTGGTTTCTTCCGTGCATTGGCCAAACCTCATTTTAGCCTTCTCTACACTAGCCTAGCGCTCTGATATGCAGTGACAATACAATACAATACAATACTTTATTAGTCTGTCCCTTGGAGGGCAGTTTGGTTTGCAGCAGTTTGAACTGCTGCTGGTCGCAGCGTGCGCATGCGCCCGGGCGATGCGTCTCGCCTAAGGACGCAACGACAGCGTACACACCGGCCTGAGCCGGGGATCAAACCACCAACCCTCTCAACGACCCTCTCAACCACCGCGCCGCCGTCGTGACGTCTGATCTGCGTGTTGTTTCACATCTTCCCACCTGATTCACAAAATCATTACCGTTATAACTACACTTATTAAGGCTACTGTAACAGCATTTAGTGATTCTACACGATCATACACATCAAACCAAAAAAAATTATGATTATTTTTATTCTTCCAGAGTAATTATTGATTTAATTACTGCTGTGCAATCCCTCCTGTTTGAACTATGGAAGCATTCCATGGTTCAAACTTGCTTCCATTAGTAAATCTAGTCTACTCTATTAGCATTAGCCTAACTTTGCCGGTCTCCTGGAAGCTATTGAGGCACTTTCATCTCAGAACAAACAATCCTTTCATTGACACACAATAAAACATCTCTGAACTTCTTCCTTCCTACAATCCACTTTACCACCGACTGAGAACCCATATGTTGGCTGAGAGGTTATCTGCTCCCAGTCCCGTCTCGCTAGGGTAGAAAAACAACAATAACATTATATTTACATTTTATTCACAAATGTCAAGTCCCTAATTCACGTCTGTCTTTTGTCTTCTCATCTACCTTCAGTCTAAGGTCAGTCTTCAAAGTCAATAGTTGTGATCCGTCTTAGGTTCGTGTGTGTGTGGGGGGGGGGGGGGGTTTACCTTTCCGTCGAGTCAGCATCCATTCTTGGCATTTCTGTAGATCCCTGAATTACCTTAATTTTTAATCTAATCTGCAGTCTCTGCCAGATTTTTCCTGCAGCCAGCCTTTTGTTCTCGAGGACTCCTTGTGGCTATGCTGTAGTCACGATTTGACTCTCAAACAAAAGGTGTCTGGGTTGAGATTCTCACCTCTCTCGTTTGGAGCGATGGGCCCTATCTCTCCAGACGGTCATGCTAATTCCAGGATTCACACGAATATTCCCTAACTTTTGGTTACCAATCCTCAAATCGTCCTTCACTAATCTTCATTTGACAACTATGTTGATCTGGGGTTTTCCTAAAATGCATTTTATTTATTTATTTATTTTTATTCTGTGCAAGCACTTTGATGTGTGAGGTCTCCATTTCTCCTGGTCGCCATTTTGGAGTTGTTGTCTGCATGTGGTTTCTGTGCAGCGTCCATCTTCAATTCACCATGCGGCGTGTCTGTCTGCTCTGAAACAGTCTCCATCTAACCCTAACCCTGTCTTTAATCCAGGGTTCCTGTCTTTAATCCAGGGTTCCTGTCTTTAATCCAGGGTTCCTGTCTTTAATCCAGGGTTCCTGTCTTTAATCCAGGGTTCCTGTCTTTTAATCCAGGGTTCCTGTCTTTAATCCAGGGTTCTTGTCTTTTAATCCAGGGTTCCTGTCTTTAATCCAGGGTTCTTGTCTTTTAATCCAGGGTTCCTGTCTTTAATCCAGGGTTCTTGTCTTTTAATCCAGGGTTCCTGTATTTAATCCAGGGTTCCTGTATTTAATCCAGGGTTCCTGTATTTAATCCAGGGTTCTTGTCTTTAATCCAGGGTTCCTGTATTTAATCCAGGGTTCCTGTATTTAATCCAGGGTTCTTGTATTTAATCCAGGGTTCTTGTCTTTTAATCCAGGGTTCCTGTCTTTAATCCAGGGTTCTTGTCTTTAATCCAGGGTTCTTGTCTTTAATCCAGGGTTCCTGTCTTTAATCCAGGGTTCTTGTCTTTAATCCAGGGTTCCTGTATTTAATCCAGGGTTCCTGTATTTAATCCAGGGTTCTTGTATTTAATCCAGGGTTCCTGTATTTAATCCAGGGTTCTTGTCTTTAATCCAGGGTTCCTGTATTTAATCCAGGGTTCTTGTCTTTAATCCAGGGTTCCTGTATTTAATCCAGGGTTCTTGTCTTTTAATCCAGGGTTCCTGTCTTTAATCCAGGGTTCTTGTCTTTTAATCCAGGGTTCCTGTCTTTAATCCAGGGTTCTTGTCTTTTAATCCAGGGTTCCTGTATTTAATCCAGGGTTCCTGTATTTAATCCAGGGTTCTTGTCTTTAATCCAGGGTTCCTGTATTTAATCCAGGGTTCCTGTATTTAATCCAGGGTTCTTGTATTTAATCCAGGGTTCTTGTCTTTTAATCCAGGGTTCCTGTCTTTAATCCAGGGTTCTTGTCTTTAATCCAGGGTTCTTGTCTTTAATCCAGGGTTCCTGTCTTTAATCCAGGGTTCTTGTCTTTAATCCAGGGTTCCTGTATTTAATCCAGGGTTCCTGTATTTAATCCAGGGTTCTTGTATTTAATCCAGGGTTCCTGTATTTAATCCAGGGTTCTTGTCTTTAATCCAGGGTTCCTGTATTTAATCCAGGGTTCTTGTCTTTAATCCAGGGTTCCTGTATTTAATCTCGGGTTCTTGGTCTCGGGGTTGAAGCAGTTTTAAGGCTTCATTGACTCGTTTTCTTGCTCGTCTCCAGATATGATGCAGAGCAGATTTGGTGCATGAGTCACCTGTTGATGAACCGTGTTTTAAATCTGACTCCTGATTTGTCTGTAAAAAGAAACTTTCTTTTCTTGGAGGTTGTCGGCTCCTCTTCCTCCTCCTCTTCTTCCTCCTCAGTTGGACTTTTCTCCTTTGTAAGGACGTTCTAATAGACGTTTGCTAGTTTACAGGTCTATTTTTTTTAGTAACGTGTCACGTGACCCAGAAGATTCACAGGCGAATGTTACGTTGGAGAAAATACGGTTGGTTTTTCAAAATAAAATGCCTGTGAGACTCTAATAATCAATACAATGAAAATGGTACAAATTATTTCTCTTTTCTGTGCGGCCCGGTAACAAACGCCTCCCGGAGGGTACCGGACGAGTTATGCTGTTTCTCCTCAGAAAGATTTGTTGTGTCTAAATGATGCTCTGCAATCCTTTGATCCTTGTAGCTCCAAGTCCAAGGAAAATGTCCCTCACCACCTTCATGCACTTTTCTTCAGTTGCGCCTGTTTAAGCTCCTTTCCTCTCTTCTTCCGCCAACAGTGTCCAGCCAGCTGCTCACTCCGTCTTCTCGTCCCCTGGAGCTCACGGGCCCTCGTTGGGCTCCTGTCAGCCTCATACCCATATCATGTTCCTCAAAACCCACAAGACGGCCAGCAGCACTGTGCTCAATATCCTGTACCGCTTTGGAGAAGAGCGCCACCTCTCCTTCGCCCTTCCACTGGGCTACCAGCTGGGCTACCCAATGTCCTTCAACGCTCACCGGGTGAAAGGCTACCGAGGTCCCCGAGCCGTCGAGTTCCACATTATGGGCAACCACATGAGATTTAATAAGACAGAGGTGAGTCCTTCAGGAGAAAGGGTGCTGAGACAAATCCACAGGATGTACTCGTGCCGTTTATACTGTAGTACTGCAGCTGCCCGGTCTCTAAAGACTTGAGTCTGTTTTCCTTGGGAGGGCAGGAGGATGAATCAGAGGCCTCCTGATCAGCACCAACATCGTATGCAGAGGGTGCAGTGGTCAGTGCGTCCATCCACTAGTGTCCTTCACAATATAAATGCAGCCTCAGAGGAGACGGTAGCGTCTCCCCTGGGCCAGGCCTGAGCCCGGATTAAGGGTGGCAGCACAAATGGCATCCGGCTAAAAGGCTAATTTGATGTGGCGACCCCAGACGGGGCAAGCCCAGAGGGGAAGAGGAAGAGGAAGAGGAAGAGGAAGAGGAAAAATTAAAACACAATATAAGATCAGAAATCCAGTTGGTAGAGAAAGACATCAGGGAGACCAAACCACCGGGAGACACCTCCTCAGGACAAGACTCACCACCTGCACCTGAAAGACACAGGACATGTCCAGGTGTTAGCCAGGGAAGACAGGTGAAAGACGTGGGACGCTCCTTTGAGGACAGTAATGTGGAGGAGGATTAAGACACCACCTATCAGCAACACACAATGCTGTCCTGACGTCCGTCCCCAAAGTCCCCCCCCCCCCCAGCTTACCTGGGGGGACGACGACGACGACAAAGACCCTCATGTTATGAATGCTAATGACTCCCGATGATGCACCGCCCCCCCCCCAATGAGATTCATGAACATCTAATTATATTTACCGTATTTTCACGACCTTATGACGCACCTGCTGATTCGCCGCAGTCTCATTAACAGCTGATTTTTCGGTATTTCAAACGTACAAAGGGCGCGCGGATCAAAAGGCGCCGGCATGATAGGTGCGCAAAATAAAGCAGGAGAAAAACTGAGTTTGGTACTCGCGTCTTTAATCGTCATCAATCAAACAAGCATACTAGTGCGCGTTTTCAAAAATAGAGCCGGAGCAAAACAGAGTCATTAATCAAACCCATCAAAGTCCTCATCCTCTGTTTCTGTAGTGAACAGCTGCGCTAGATCTACATCAAACATGCCGGTCTCTTTCTTCACTGCCAGAGTCTCTTTCCGTGCGGCGGCGGCTCGGAAATGAAGCGAACAACGATGCTAGCAGACAGTTAGCCGAAGCAGCTACAATCCAGTCAAACGGTGGCGCTGCGCTGCCTTCCACTCTGAGTGGAACTGTGTTCTCCTTCTGTCGTCCAGCGCTCCCACGCAGCTCGCAGTTTAACGTTGAACGGTTGCCGTTCTTTGGTTAATCCACCGGGGATGACGATGTTAAGCTAGCTTGCTAGTTAGCCCGTTAGCGCGTTAGCTAGCTTCACTCCGGTTTAGACCGTATCGGTGAGATCGCCGCGCAAGGAGTCGCAGATCGCAGGAGCCGAGTTGCTGCAGGTCTTCTTCTTGCTTCCTCCTCTTCCTCCACTGATTCATTAATGCTGGATTCTCTCTCCGCTGCTCTATTCCCGTGTTCTGCTGCGGGACCGACAGCCTCGGCAGCCGCTTCGTCAGCACGCCATAATAGTTTACTATGGTGAAGCGCGTCGGAGCGTATCACTCCGCCAGGCGCCTGACTGAGTCCGCCTTACAACAACAAATAGGCCGCGCGGACCAATGGACGCGCTGCACATTTCGAAAAAAATCTAAGACTTTTAGGCGCGTCCTATGGGTGTGAAAATACGGTAATCTGATTTCAACATTTCATTGTGCTTTTTATTCTATTGAATATTAAGAACGGAATAAAGCCGACAAAGAAATAAGACTAGAACAGAGCACAGACCTTACCCAAGCAGGTCACCCCCCCCCCCCCCAGGTGGTGCCACACTCACCCTTCTCATCATCTCCTCCTTGTGAGGTCTCTCCATGATGGATCCGGGCTTGTTGGGGGCGCTGGCAGTCTTCGTCTTCGTCCTCGTCCCACAGGCGTAGGTCACTGTGGGGACGACCATGATAGAGGCGGAGCTTTGTAGCGTAGTGATGGCGTTGGAGGAGCAGATGTTTCGGCGCCGTTGGAACACTCCAGCAGCTTTCTCCACGTCTCCGGTGTTTGAGATACGTGACGTTCTCAGCGTACTCCGTCCCAGAGGGGGTGCTGGCAGACTTTGGTCTCGTCTTTTCTATCGGCTAAAGCGTAGCCCGACTTTTTCTCCGTGCTCACGCAGATTGTCGGTCATCTCGAGCTAGCTGCAGGGATTCAGCAGCAGCGCCACATCAATCGATACCTTCTGATGTACCACTGCTGGAGGAACCGTATACTATATACATATATATACAATCGAAACTCCGTTTGTGAATCGAAGCTGTTCTTTGACTGCATTCGTAAACCGAAACAATTTAAATGAATGTTCATCCGGTTAATCCGTCCTCCTCGTTTAAAACCTTTATTATGGGTTTATGTGTGGCAAAAATATAGAAAGGAATTAAAGATAACCTAAAGTGAGCTGTTGTGGCTCCGCCTCTGGTCTGATGGTCCTCTCCGAGCTCCGCCCTCCCGCTGACCTCTGGCAGCATGAATACCTTTTAAAGTTGGTAAACTGTGTTCTCTGTATGTTTCTTCTGCTTTTAGGTGGCCAAGGTGATGCCTGCAGACACCTTCTACTTCTCTATCATCAGGGACCCCGTCGCTCTGGCTGAGTCTTCCTTCGCTTATTACAAAGGCGTCGCACCTGCCTTCCAGAAAGCCAAAGGCTTGGCTGAATTCGCCGACGACCCGAAGAAGTATTACGACGGTCGTCTCCATAACAACCACTACGCCCGCAACCTGCTGTGGTTCGACTTCGGTCTGAACCACAATGCTAACTTCTCCATGGCACTGGCTCAGCGGGGCGTGGCCGTGACCCGCCAGGCGTTCCAGTTGATTCTCGTGTCTGAGTACTTTGACCAGTCGATGATCCTCCTCAGACACGCCCTCTGCTGGCCGCTGGACGCCGTCGTCTCCTTCAGCCTCAATGCTCGGCAGCAGAAGCCCAACGGCATGAGTGGAAGCTGGGTGGGCAACGTGGCTGTAGCGGCAGCTGGCATCGGTGCGAGGCGAGGACCTCCACCAGCCAAAGCGATGCCCAGTCTGTGCCTCACAGACCAGCAGCGCGAGAAGCTGCGACAGTGGAATGCCTTAGACTGGCACTTATACCGAGCACTCAACCAGAGCTTCTGGAACCAAATCGGCAGGTTTGGACACGCCCGGATGGCGCAAGAAGTGTCTCTCCTTAGGACACGGCGGGAAGAGCTTGCCCGGGCGTGTCTTAGGGATGGTGGGAGGCGTGTTGAGGCATACCGGATTCGAGATAAAAACATCAGGCCATTCCAGAGCGGACTAGTCAAGATTCTGGGCTACGAGCTCCAGGAGGGGCTGGACAACAGCACCAGGACGGCCTGTCTGAGAATGGTCCGGCCTGAGATCCAGTACAAAGACTTGTTGGACGCTAAACAGTTTCCACATCCGCCAGCCGCTCAGGCCCAAGTCGGGCAACAGCGTCGGAGCCGGTTCCTCGAGGCGGACGGCTCCTTTTTAAGACCAGATCTATCCAGGACAGGAAATAGGCTGCTGGGGACACAGAGTCGGGAGAGGACGGCTGAGGACAAAGCAGCTTCTGTTGCCTGATCAAGACGAACCTTTGGCTCCAGTCTGTAGATGTAAAGGTTCTAACCTACATAACGCAGAATACTTTCAGTATCAGTCATGAATATTCTGTTCCATTAGACCCCCACGCTGGACCTCAGATCATTCCTGTCTGCTGGAAGCTTCTTTGCTTGGCGGTGCACGCCCCCCCCCCCCCCCCCCAGCTTCGTGCACCCCATCGTGCTACCATTTTACCACTAAATCGTTACCACTCTTGGGTAGCTGAATGACGATAATGGTAAAGACTCATGTCCAGGGGGGCAAACACAGGAAACGGGACCGTACCCCTTTCAATGGCGCACTTCATTCCCAAAGTGTTTTCATCTCGGCTCGAAGCAAAACACGGAGAAGCTGGATTGGGAGTTAACTTCAGACAGCAAGGCTCCTCCTACCTCAACATACAAAACGGAATCCGTCGTCTGGAGTGGATTTATTCTCTTTTTCATGTCAGTTTCATACAAAGGACAAATATATCTGTATATATATAAGTGTATGACCAGAAATGGCCGGTACCTCTCAGGTACTACAGGTGTTACACAGTAGTATAAGCAACGAACAAAAAGGGTTCTTTATCCTGTGTCTTGTCTCTGGGACATTTCTGCATCAGTACTAACCCTGCGGGCGCCACCAATCAGAACAGCGGACACCGAAGGGGGTCCAGTTCTCGTGCGTCTGTCCACAGGGTGGACTGTCGGTCCCACAGTGTCATGAGGGGACGCATTCCACTTCAAATGATAATTTGTGGTTAGAGAGAATATTATCTCACACACTATATATATATTATATATCTATATAACTATATATATATATATATATATATAAGTATAAGTATTTATATATAACATATAAGACACCTACACACACACACACCTACACACACACCTACACACACACACACACACCTACACACACACACACACACACCTACACACACACACCTACACACACACACACACACACCTACACACACACCTACACACACGCACACACACACACACCTACACACACACACACCTACACACACACCTACACACACACACACACACCTACACACACACACCTACACACACACACCTACACACACACCTACACACACGCACACACACACACACACACACACACACACACACACACCTACACACACGCACACACACACACACCTACACACACACACCTACACACACACACACACACCTACACACACACACCTGCACACCTACACACACACACACCTGCACACACACACCTACGCACACACACACACCTGCACACACACACCTACACACACACACACACCTACACACACACACACACCTACACACACGCACACACACACACACACACACACACACACACCTACACACACACACACACACACCTACACACACACACATACACCTACACGCACACACACACACACACACACACCTACACACACACACACACACACCTACACACACACACATACACCTACACACACACACACATACACCTACACACACGCACACACACACACACCTACACACACACACACACACACACCTACGCACACACACACCTACACACACACACCTACGCACACACACACACCTACGCACACACACACCTACACACACACGCACACACACACACCTACACACACACACACACCTACACACACACACACACACACACCTACACACACACACACACACACACACCTACACACACACACCTACGCACACACACACCTACACACACACACGCACACACACACACCTACACACACACACCTACGCACACACACACCTACACACACACACGCACACACACACACCTACACACACACACACCTACACACACACACACACACACACACACACACACCTACACACACGCACACACACACACCTACACACACACACACACCTACACACACACACACACACACCCACACACACACACACCTACACACACACACACACACACACACACACCTACACACACACACACACACACACACACACACACACCTACACACACACACACACCTACACACACACACATACCTACACACACACACACACACCTACGCACACACACACCTACACACACACACGCACACACACACACACACACACACCTACACACACACACACACCTACACACACACACATACCTACACACACACACACACACCTACGCACACACACACCTACACACACACACATACCTACACACACACACACACACCTACGCACACACACACCTACACACACACACACACACACACACACACACACACACACTGTACTGTAGAATAGAGGACGCTTCGTGTGTGTCCGCTGAATAAAAACCACCGTTTGGACCGACCCGTCTCCGTTTATTGATCCTGATGGATCGGTTCCAGCTGTGGATCCGTGTCTCTGCAGGATTCCCGCCTTTATTCTTGGAGCTCCGCCCAACAGACGAGTTCTGGCAGGCGTTCTGTTCCATGCTGACTCCCAGCTGGGGGCCGTGTCTACGGCAGGGGTGCCACAGTCATCCTGTCCGGGGGCCACGTCAGGGGCCACGTCATAACCCCTCCCAAGGGGCCGGTTGTTATGTAAAATAAATTCAGCTACACGTGACTGACATGAATAGTTCATTGCTGCACGTTAGCAAGATCATTGAAGCAGATCTGATGGATCTTGGTGATATTTTGTTCTGGATCACTTTAAATGTTTCGTTAACATTACAGTGAATGCAGCTTCAAAGTGTTCCTCAATATCTCAATTGATTATTGACTGATGTCTATGGAATGTGACACAGTCATGTCTGGGGGGGGGGGGGGGGGTCTCTATCTCACCACCAAAGTTCATCCAATAAAAAATGTGAACATTAAAACCCCATTTACAGATTCAGAAAGTGAATCAGAGTAAATCCAGTCATTAAGATCCATAAATGTATTTACACACAAACTCTGATTCACTGTTTAAAGATACCAGAACAATCTAGAAGCTTCTGGTGCTGATCCAGATCACCATGTGGACGGTGTGGATCCAGTTAGGGGGGGGGGGTGAGCTGCTTGGGGGAGGTCTGTGCTCTGTGGGTTCTGATCCGGTTAGGGGGGGAGCGAGCTGCTTGGGGGAGGTCTGTGCTCTGTGGGTTCTGATCCGGTTAGGGGGGGAGCGAGCTGCTTGGGGGAGGTCTGTGCTCTCTGGGTTCTGATCCGGTTAGGGGGGGTGAGCTGCTTGGGGGAGGTCTGTGCTCTGTGGGTTCTGATCCGGTTAGGGGGGGTGAGCTGCTTGGGGGAGGTCTGTGCTCTGTGGGTTCTGATCCGGTTAGGGGGGGTGAGCTGCTTGGGGGAGGTCTGTGCTCTCTGGGTTCTGATCCGGTTAGGGGGGGGGTGAGCTGCTTGGGGGAGGTCTGTGCTCTCTGGGTTCTGATCCGGTTAGGGGGGGTGAGCTGCTTGGGGGAGGTCTGTGCTCTCTGGGTTCTGATCCGGTTAGGGGGGGGGTGAGCTGCTTGGGGGAGGTCTGTGCTCTGTGGGTTCTGATCCGGTTAGGGGGGGTGAGCTGCTTGGGGGAGGTCTGTGCTCTGTGGGTTCTGATCCGGTTAGGGGGGGTGAGCTGCTTGGGGGAGGTCTGTGCTCTGTCGTTAGGACATTAATCCTTTCAATTTATCAGGTTAAGAAAACCACGTTAATCCAGCAATCAAATTTATGAAGTAATAAATGTTTCTGGGCTTCGGCCGCTGCATGAGAAGCTAAAAGGTCGACAGAGACGCGTTCACATGCATGTGTTCACTTGGTGAACACATGCATGTGTTCATGTGTTCACCAAGTGAACAAAGTCGGAAAAGATATTAATGGATTGAAGTTAAACTCAAAAACGACGGCGACCCAAGTGCCTCTCGTCGCACCGTGTCCCAGGTGAGACCACACCTTTCACACCTCATACATGAACATGCTTCGGGTTCTGTTGTGTGTCCTGTATGCTGTTGTTGCAGTATTCCGTTCTAACACAAATACACGACAGTACTTGCTAATGAAACACATTTATCATTGATTTTTATTTCTGCTTGAGAGGACAGGCATTTAAATGTTCTACTTGAAGACGTTACAAGTCTGTCACTCTGCTGGTTCCTGGATCAGTGTTCTCGTACGTGACTCCTAAAAGACAAAGGAGGTCAGATTTAGCATCAGCGCCAGGAAAAGAACTGCAGGAAGTGTTCTGCTGAATACGCTGCTGAAGTTCTTCCGACCTAAAGTAGATATATTCACAGCTGGAGTCCAGCTGGAAGTCGTTCCTGTCAGTGACTGGACTCCAGCTGGACTGATTGTGTAGGCAAAGACAGAAACGGAACCGCTGGTCCCTGGTACTGGACTCCAGCTGGACTAATTGTGTAGGCGACTGAAACAAACATTTGAATGATGATAAATACTTGAATTATTTCCTGTAAGGCAGGACAGTAGACGCCTAAAGATGATGTCAGCCTTTAGGTACAGACAGATGATCGATCAATAGATCGCCATGTATTTGTGAGGGTGGAAGTCAGCGGTTCTGATCAGCTGACCATAACGACAACGCTTACCAGTAGAATTCATGCTGAGGCTTCGCTCTTGACTTTTCTTTTTGCTGTGCAAAGAAAGAGAAACATGAACGCGATCAATCATAACGCAAAAACACAAGCTTTAAACAGTGATGTCACCAACAGAACACACACAGACACGCCAAGACACACACACACAGAGACACACACACAGAGAAACACACACAGAAACACACAGAGAAACACACAGAGAAACAGAGACACACACACAGAAATACACACACACACAGAGAAACACACACACACAGAGAAACACACACACACACACACAGAGAAACACACACACAAACAGAGACAGAAACAGAGACAGAAACACACACACAGAAACACACACACACAGAGACACACACACACACAGAGACACACACAGAAACACACAGAGAAACACACAGAGAAACACACACAGAAACAGAGACAGAAACACACACACAGAAATACACACAGAAACACACACAGAAACACACACACACACAGACACACACACAGAGAGAAACACACACAGAAACAGAGACAGAAACACACACACAGAAATACACACAGAAACACACACAGAAACACACACACACACAGAGAAACACACACACACAGAGACACACACACAGAGAAACACACACACAGAAACACACACACACAGAGACACACACACACACAGAGACACACACACACACAGAGAAACACACACAGAAACAGAGACAGAAACACACACACAGAAATACACACAGAAACACACACAGAAACACACACACACACAGACACACACACAGAGAGAAACACACACAGAAACAGAGACAGAAACACACACACAGAAATACACACAGAAACACACACAGAAACACACACACACACAGAGAAACACACACACACACAGACACACACACAGAGAGAAACACACACAGAAACACACAGAGAAACACACACAGAAACAGAGACAGAAACACACACACAGAAATACACACACACACAGAGACACACACACAGAGAAACACACACACATTCGGATGTTTCGACACATCCAGCTGAAACTCACCTGTTTCTTTTGCAAACACACACAAAGACGGTGAGGACAATGGCGAGGGACACTGAGGACAGGACGGCGATCACGATGATCCACTTGGTTTCTGTAACAACAATGAATTTCCACAGGTTGGGTTGCTATGGCGACCCCTCACGGGACAAGCAGAAAGTACAGTCGTAGTAGCACCACTGTGTGACAGGTGTGTGTGCCAGGTGTACCGAGCGCTCCACCAGGTGGATCGAGGTCTCCGCCCTCCGTTATCTCCACCTCACAATTAGCGCCTTCGAAGCCCTCCGTGCAGCGGCAGCTGGAGGTGCCGTTCGGTGCTTCCTGACACGCCCCTCCATTCTGACAGGGGTAGCTGAGGCAGGGACTCGCTGAAAGAAACATCGTTATCATTACCTTCACAGGTGGTTCTCAATTTACAACGTACTTTAACGATGGTGGGCTTTACGAAAAAGTGTACAAAATACACAAAACCCATGCAGGCAGAAAGTAGCCACTTTTAGTTTAGTTTAGCTGCTATCAGGCGCAGTGGTTAGCACTGTTGCCTCACAGCGAGACGGTCGCGGGTTCGTCTCCGACTTGTGTCCATTCTGTGAGGAGTTTGCGTGTTCTCCCCGTGTCTGCGTGGGTTCTCTCCGGGTTCTCCGGGTTCTCTCCGGGTTCTCTCCGGGTTCTCTCCGGGTTCTCCGGGTTCTCCGGCTTCCTCCCACCAAAGACATGCAGCCTAGGCTGATTGGTGACACTAAATTGCCCGTAGGTGTGAGTGTGTGTGTGGCTGGTTGTGTGTCTCTGTGTTGCCCTGCGATGGACTGGCGGCTTGTCCAGGGTGTAGCCCCGCCTCTCGCCCATTGGCTGCTGGGATTGGCTCCAGCTTGGCCCGCGACCCGATGACGGAATAAGCGGTTGGAAAATGAATAGCTGCTATCAGTAGCATTGTTTTTAACAGATCCATCCATCCATCGTCATCCGCTTATCCGGGGGGGTCGGGGGGGCAGCAGCCTAAGCAGGGAAACCCAGACTTCCCTCTCCCCGGCCACTTCTTCCTGCTCTTCCGGGGGGATCCCGAGGCGTTACCAGGCCAGCCGAGAGACATAGTCTCTCCAGCGTGTCCTGGGTCTTCCCCGTGGTCTCCTCCCGGTGGGACGTGCCCTGAACACCTCCATAGGGAGGCGTTCAGGAGGCATCCTGACTAGGTGCCCGAGCCTCCTCATCTGGCTCCTCTCAACGCGGAGGAGCAGCGGCTCTACTCCGAGCTCCTCCCGGATGACTGAGCTTCTCACCCTATCTCTAAGGGAGAGCCCAGCCCCCCCACAGAGGAAGCTCATTTCAGCCGCTTGTACCCGCGATCTTGTTCTTTTGGTCACTACCCAAAGCTCGTGACCATAGGTGAGGGTAGGAACGGAGATCGACCGGTAAATGGAGAGCTTCTCCTTTCGGCTCAGCTCTCTCTTCAACATGACGGATCTGTGCAGAGTCAGCATCACTGCAGACGCTGCACCGATCCGTCTGTCGATCTCTCGCTCCATCCTTCCCTCACTCGTGAACAAGACCCCGAGGTACTTGAACTCCTCCACTTGGGGCAGGATCTCCTCCCCGACCTGGGGGGTGCACTCCACCCTTTTCCGGCTGAGAACCATGGCCTCGGATTTGGAGGTGCTGATTCTCATCCCGGCCGCTTCACATGCGGCTGGAACCGATCCAGTGAGAGCTGGAGGGCACGGCCTGATGAAGCCAACAGGATCACATCGTCTGCAAACAGCAGCGATCCAATCCTGAGGTCACCAAACCGAACCCCCTCAACGCCCCGGCTGCACCTAGAAATTCTGTCCATAAAGGTTCTGAACAGAATCGGTGACAAAGGGCAGCCCTGACGGAGTCCAACCCGCACTGGAAATAGGTCCGACTTATTGCCGGCAATGCGGACCAAGCTCTGGCACCGGTCATATAGGGAGCGGACACCCCGTATCAAGGGGTCCGACACCCCGTACTCCCGGAGCACCCCCCACAGGATTCCCCGAGGGACACGGTCGAATGCCTTCTCCAAATCCACAAAACACATGTGGACTGGTTGGGCAAACTCCCATGACCCTCAAGGACCCTGCCGAGGGTGTAGAGCTGGTCCAGTTCCACGGCCAGGACGAAAACCACATTGCTCCTCCTGAATCCGAGGTTCGACTATCCGGCGGACCCTCCTCTCCAGTACCCCTGAATAGACCTTACCGGGGAGGCTGAGGAGTGTGATCCCTCTATAGTTGGAACAGTATAAAATCCTTCTGCTCACTTTTAAAGCCCTCACCAGCCAGGCCCCTCCTTACCTTACAGAGATGATTATCCCGTATTGCCCCACTAGAACCCTGCGGTCCCAAAATGCTGGCCTGCTCGTGGTTCCAAACATTTCCAAGAGCAGACAGGGGGGCGGAGCTTTCAGTTATCAAGCTCCTTTATTGTGGAATCAGCTCCCTGATTGGTTCGTGAGACAGACACCATCTCTATGTTCAAGAGTAGATTAAAGACTTTCCTTTTTAACAAAGCTTATAACTAATCGATGCAGTAATCAGTATAATCAATATGCTGTCATTAGGCAGCACTGGTGGCTTAACATCATGACACACTGAGCTCCTCCCCCTTTATCTGGTTATTCATGTTATAAATATATGTCAGTAATCTCTCTCTTCCTGTAGTCTTGTGCTCTCTCTCCCTCTGTTTGTCCCTCTCTCTCTTTCAGGTCCTTCTGTCCGTGGTGCTGCAGAACCTGGACCTGTGTCCCTCAACACTGATGTCCACGTCGCTAGCATTAGCATTTATAGCTTTATATTGCTAGCATTAGCATTTTGTTTTTGTCTGCTCCTGCTCTGTCTCGCTATCGCTTCCCTATCTATCTCCTTGTTTTTGAATTGTCTCCGACCTGCCATTCTCTCTCTCTCTCTCCCTCTCTCTCTCTCTCTCTCTCTCTCAACCCAGCCGGTCAGACAGATGGCCGTCCACCATGAGCCTAGGTTCTGTCCAAGGTTTCTGCCCGTTAAAGGGAAGTTTTTCCTTGCCTCCGTTGCTCTTGTGGGTCAAGTTGGGTTCTGTGTTTCCCTGCTAATCCTGTAAAGCCTTGAGACGACTTCCTGTTGTGATCCGGCGCTACATAAATAAACTGAACTGAATTGAATTGAACAAGTTCAGTTTAGCTGCTATCGGTAGCACTATCATTAACAGTCACCAGACCTGCTGTTTACAATCAGCAATAAGATGACCCGTCTTACGACAATCAATGCACTCATGGTAACGATAGACAATTTTGACAGTTCACCTAAATTGCATGTTTTTGATGGGAGGATACCAGAGAACATCTACACAAACATGGGGAGACATACTAACTGCACAGATGGGATTTGACCACACAAAATGTCTGCCAAGTTGTTGGCTAACATTTAGCGACAGAGTAAAGTCCGGACCTGTATTATTATTCTGGTAACAACAGATGGACCCTTTAACATTGAAACGACCCGTTCTTTAGTAGAGTGTTGTTCTGCCTGGTATGTCTGTGTGTGAGCCGGGGTGTGTCTGTGTGTGTGCACCAGCAGGTACCCCTGTAGCAGTCACGCTTCAGTTCGTAGATGGTGCAGATCTGGTTGTCCTGGCAACCCTTGGGTTGGCACACGACGCCGGTGGCGGTGCATTCGCAGGACTGGGAGCAGTCTTCTGTCACAAACGCTTCCTCCAGCTGTAGGGTGGAGCAGAGGGCTGAACAGAGGACACTTCCAAAGCGGGACACAGACAGACTGAGCGTCCTCTTACAGGGTAGTATCTGCTGCGGAAGGTGCAGCCACACTGCGGGTAGGGAACACAGCTTCCCTGACTCATCACCAAGCCGGCGGCACACTGGCAACCTTCCACACAGGTCTTCACTTCACACTCGGAAGGTGCTGCCAGGTCGGCGCAGGACGCAGGGCACGGCGTCATACAGGTGGAGTAGGTGCTGCTCGCATCACAGGTGAGGACTAGGAGACAGAGTCATGACCCAACTTTGATATTACAGTTTCACCATAGGTCCACGGAGGGTTCCATGTCCCCCCACAAGGACAGCTTCTTCCCCTCTGCCATAGGACGAATGAACATTTGACAACCGAATACGTGCACTGTTCTGTCTGCGCTGCGTTTTCCTGATGGGTGTCTGTGTATCCACTCCTGATGCTGCTGTTTTTGTGGTGAGTTCAGTACTCGTAGGTGTTTTTAACTTGGTGTATTTTGGGGCATACCCTGCAGCCTAGCGCTGTCGCTAGCATTTTATTATTATTATTACTTGCACATTACTCAGCACATATTAAGTGCCTTAGTAATTTATTGTAATTTATGTAATCTATTGCCATTCATTGTCATTTTGCATCAGTGGTGTAATTTATTTTCAATTAATTGTTAGTTTGCATCGGTTGTAAAATCATTTTATTTTTGTTTTTCTAATGTTACGTTGCATCAATTGAGTAATTTAATATTAGTTTTATTTGTATTGTTAAATGTCGATGATTTATGTACGAAGGACTTTCAACGGAAACAAGACCGCAAGGGCTTTTTAGAAATGCTCCTCTTAGACAGGATGTTTGACTGTACTTGTACTGTAATACATGCTACTGTGTGACTGTACTTGTACTCTCACATTCTATCTAATAAATATATTCATTCATTCATGCATTCGTAGTTTGTGAAGCGTCATTGGCAATAAACCCATTGTGATTCTGACCTGGTGTGAAAGCAGTGAGGGCCATCTTACCACAGTCCAAGAGCTGCCTCCAGACTCCCAGTTTGGCCCCAGCCTCCTGGCAGACGGCAGCATAGGCTTCATAGCTCGCACAACGAAGCTCGGCACTGCCTCGTTCAGCACAAAGGTCGAAGACGCAGTTCCTGCACAACAACACTCAGTCAGCTCCTGCTGCCAGCCGTACAGGCAACACGCCCAGAGACGGGGGTAAAGACAGGGAAGAGTCTCAACCCACGCCCAGAGACGGGGGTAAAGACAGGGAAGAGTCTCAACCCACGCTCAGAGACGGGGGTAAAGACAGGGAAGAGTCTCAACCCACGCTCAGAGACGGGGGTAAAGACAGGGAAGAGTCTCAACCCACGCTCAGAGACGGGGGTAAAGACAGGGAAGAGTCTCAACCCACAATCAGAGACGGGGGTAAAGACAGGGAAGAGTCTCAAACCACGCTCAGAGACGGGGGTAAAGACAGGGAAGAGTCTCAACCCACGCTCAGAGACGGGGGTAAAGACAGGGAAGAGTCTCAAACCACGCTCAGAGACGGGGGTAAAGACAGGGAAGAGTCTCAAACCACGCTCAGAGACAGGGGTAAAGACAGGGAAGAGTCTGAACCCTGCAGCGCTTGCTAGGCAGCAGGACTACGGACCTGTGGCTAGACCTACTCGGGTCACTGAAACAGTCCTGCTTTGAATTTCCGAACACCTTTACAATGCAAAGGTCTTCATCCAGCAGCGGGACTAATGGTCTCTAAACAGAGGCGTGATGTTACTGTACAGGACAGCACAGCATCCACTCTCACAACGGGGATTTCATCCTGTCTCAGGATGTAGCTGTTTATTCGATACAAGAAGATAAACATAATCTACAAACACTCCAGTCTGTAAGACACTGAAACTCACTCCTGGTAGGTCTTGGGGGACAGGGTGGAGTGGCAGGCTGCAAAGGGCCCCGAGGGGTCAGACAGGGCCCCACACTGAGCCCCACTGTTGAAGTCCTCCAGCTGGGACTGAGAGCAGTCTGTTACCTCAAACCCTGAGTCTGCATCAGTCTCCACCTCTCGCCTAAAGAAAGAGGGCGGAAAGGATTTGTTAAATGAGCTCTTATCGTTCAGTGCATGTTATTGGTCACGCCCTCATTTATCAGCAGGCCGTAGAAACGGTTATAAATTCGTTCCTACGAATGAAATGTAGAATGTGTGTCACTGGTCATACTCTGGTCGTACGCTGGTTGTACGCTGTTCGTACGCTGGTTGTACGCTGTTCGTACGCTGGTTGTACGCTGTTCGTACGCTGGTCGTACGCTGGTCGTACGCTGTTCGTACGCTGGTTGTACGCTGTTCGTACGCTGGTCGTACGCTGTTCGTACGCTGTTCGTACGCTGTTCGTACGCTGTTCGTACGCTGGTTGTACGCTGTTCGTACGCTGTTCGTACGCTGGTTGTACGCTGGTTGTACGCTCCAGCTGCTTGTACCTGCAACCTTGTTCTTTAGGTCACTACAGGTGAGGGTAGGAACAACGGAGATCGACCGGCAGGTGAGGGTAGGAACGGAGAACGACGGCAGTATCGCGGACGCTGCGCCGATGTCTCTCTCTGTCTGTCTTCCGCTACATAAAGCGTCGCATTCAAAGTGTTTACGACGCAATAAAACATTTCGCCGGAACATTACCACCAAAAATCAACTTTATGGATGGAAGATGCCGCAGAGCATGGATGGGCAGAACGCAGACACATTTGCCCCTCCAGATGTCAGAAGGGGAGGGATTTCTTCCAGACGTGTTTCAGGAGGTGATTACAGACCTACCCAAACTACGAAGGATTGACTGGATGCTTTATTTACATGTTTGGGGTCGATAAGGACCCAAAATCACCATGAGCCTAGGTTCTGTCCAAGGTTTCTGCCTGTTAAAGGGAAGTTTATCCTTGCATCCGTCTCCAAAGTTCTTGCTCTTGTGGGCCAAGTTGGGTTCTGTCCCTGCTACTCCTGTAAAGTCCTTGAGATGACTTCCTGTTATGATATGGCGCTATAGCAGTGGTTCTCAAATGGTGGGGCGCGAGAAAATGTTTTTTTTTGCCTTATGAGATTAAAGCGTAATTGCACATCCACTCCAGTAGTTGGCAGTGGCGCCCTGATTGTCAGAGTGTGCGCAGGGAGTATTAGCAGAGCGGTTGTAAACAAACAAACAAACAAGAGAGTGTTTTTTTCGGGGGGGCGAGACAGAAAATAATTTAGAAGCACTGCGCTATAGAAATAAAACTGAATTGAATTGAATATTGAATGCATGTATTATCTATAGAATTTCCCTTGGGATTAATAAAGTCTATCCATCCATCCTAAACAAGTGGAACCTGCTCAAGTGTTATACAAAGTGATGATGAATATATTTATTAGATAGAATGTTAGAGTACAAGTACAGTCACACAGTAGCATGTATTACAGTACAAGTACAGTCAAACAGTAGCATGTATTACAGTACAAGTACAGTAAACAGTAGCATGAATTACAGTACAAGTACAGTCACACAGTAGCATGTATTACAGTACAAGTACAGTCAAACATCCTGTCTAAGAGGAGCATTTCTTGCGGTCTTGTTTCCGCTGAAAGTCCTTCGTACATAAATCATCGACATTTAACAATATAAATAAAACTAATATTAAATTACTCAATTGATGCAAAATAACAATAAATTAAAAAGACACATAATATGTACAACGTAGCTCAGGGGTCGGCAAACCTTTTTACTCGCGGGCCACAATGGGTTCTAAAATTTGGCAGGGGGGCGGGGCCAGTAACAGATGGATGGAGTGTTTGTGTGAACGAATATAAATGATATGAAAAAGCCATGACATGAAAGGATTTGGCCTTTTACAGGTAAAAGGTAAAATTAATGAGGTTTATAATAACATTTTATTTCATGATATTATTTGTACAAGTTCTCCCGCGACCCGATGACGGATTAAGCGGTTGGATAATGAATGAATGGATGAATTTGTACAAGTTCGGCGGGCCGGATTATAAAGCCTAACGGGCCGTAGTTTGCCCATGTCTGACGTAGGTGGACAAAAAGGGGGGGGGGGTATTGATCTGGAGAGAGTCGTGATGACTATCTCCGTTTCTGTCCCCTAAAAGGTGTATTTTTAGGGCCGTTTTGAAGGAGGCCAAAGAGGTGCATGTTTTGAGGGCAGGAGTCAAACAGTTCCACCCTTAGGGGGCAGTATTGTAAAAAGATGATTTACCAATGTTTGTCTTATATGAGGGGGTAATCAGGTTGTTGTTTGAGCTCCCTCTAGTGTTGTGGCTGTGCGCTCTTATTTTGTAGTGCAAGGGGAAGTTGCAGCTGTACTAGAGTTAGCGTTCGTTCTTTAATTTAAGTTTCATTACTCCGAGTGTCTGATGAAGAGTACTGCAGGAAGAAAACTGCCTCTTGGTCGTGTTGAAGCAGCTGAAGTGTTCTCCGGTGATCAATAAATAAAACATCTGGAGAGCGATCTCTGGGCGGCACAGGCAGAAAGGCGTTTAAACGACATCGTGAAACAAACTCCGCCTCCCATTCCGCGTTAAAGTGATGTGTTTCTGTCTTCTTACTCGGTCCAGCAATGGTGATAAGCTTTCTGTAGTTTTAAGGAAAAAAGCGAGGGCTGAAGATCGGAGATAATTCGTAACTCGTGCTGTGAGATGTGTCTGTGTGTGCGCCCCAACCCCTCCCCCCGGGAGCGAGTGAGTGAGTGAGTGAGGAAGAGAGAGAGAGAGAGAGAGCATGGAGCAGCGCGCTGCGCTTAGCGCCTATTTGCGCATGTGCGGTCAGAAAAAACAAGTCGTCATCTGACTGGCTACCCTGCATGTCAATCAAAAAATATGTCACACGATCGACGGGAATGAGCTATGATCGCCGTAATGGGCTAGGAAGAAGGTGGGTCATGGGCCCCAGATTGAGGAGTAGCCCAATCAGTTTGTTTTGGGAGGTTTGGAGCCTGGTTTTCAGGGACACTTTGATGTTTGAATACCAGGAGGTGCTAGCATAGTCAAAGAGGGGCTGAACGAGGCTCCAGCAAGAGTCCGGAGACAAAAGCAGACATTCTGCCCAAAAATCTTGTTCTCTGATTGACTTTTTTGATCACCTCAGTTGCCATACTATCGCCAGACAGGTATTTGTCAAGAACACAGCCCAAATAGGTACCGTATTTTTTGGATTATACGTCGCTCCGGATTGTAGGTCGCACCAGCCAAAAAATGCATAATTAAGAAGAAAAAACCATATATAGGTCGCACTGGAGGATAAGTCGCATTTTTGGGGAAAATTTATTTGATAAAATCCAACACCAAACAACATATAGCACAAAGAACATGCTAACACGTTTACCAAAATATCAGGTTTTACTCCGAATCACGAAATCCAAGGAAATCTTCATCCTCGGTGTCACTTTTGAACAACTCCCCCAACTCGGCAGGTAGACAAGACGCCGCTTCCTCTTCTACGTCGCTTACATCAGACTCGTCGTCAGTTGCAGTTCCAATTATTCCAGCCTTTCTGAATCCCGACAGGATGGTTGCGGTTGTCACTGAAGCCCATGCTTTGTCGATCCATTCAATGACTTCCAGGAAAGTTGCATGGCGCATTCTCCCGGTTGCCGTGAAGCTGTGCTCTCCATCCGTCATCCACTGCTCCCACAGGTTACGCAAAACTGCCTTAAAGCTCCTATTCACGGAGATATCAAGTGGCTGGAGTATTTTGGTTAAGCCTCCAGGGATGATGGCAGGTATGGAGTTGAGAACTTTTAATTTATTTTTTAACTGTGGTGTGATGTGCGCTCTCATGCTATCCATCACAAGCAGAGCTTTGCGTGCTCTAAAGAAGCCATCCGGTCGCTTATTGTAGCACTTTGTAAGCCACAAGTTCATCATTTCTTGATCAATCCACCCTTTCGCGTTCACGGCGACTTCAACTGAGGAGGATTGGATTTTTGGCATGGTTTTTCGTTTGAAAATGACCATCGGTGGCAGTTTTGATCCGTCTCCACAACATGCCAGCACCACTGTGAAGTGTGATCTCTCATGACCAGTTGTAACGATATTCACACTTTTTTGCCCTTTCTCTGCAACACTTCGGCCCATGGGGATGTCAAAAGTGAGGGGGACCTCGTCCATGTTAATAATATGATCCGGTGTCACGTTGTGATCACTTACATGCTTTTCAATGAACGCGCGGAAACTGTCAACCTTGGCTTGGAAGTCCGCTGGCAGTTTTTGGGACAGTGTCGTCCTTGCTCTGATAGAGAGGCGTTTGCGCTGCATGAAGCGGTAACACCAAGAAGGTCCTCCCGCAAAGCCGTTTATATTCACCTCCTTGGCAACCACCTGGGCGCGGAGACGCAACTGCACCGTTGACAAACCTCTCCCAGCAGCACGTTGTTCAAGCACCCATGCGTGAACTCGTTCCTCCAACTGCGGCCACCTAGCTTGTCGCCCGCGATTAGCTTTCTTTGTTTTCTTCATTTCAGTAAGCGTAACCTCCGCTTTTCGCCAGTCCCTTACAAGTTTTTCGCTCACTCCAAACTTTCTTTCTGCTGCTCGATTGCCGTTTTCGGCTCCATTTTTCACTATCTGAAGCTTGTAAGCCGCGGAATATGACTTTCTTTTCGGCGCCATTTTCATTCAGCCCTTCTAATTTGTGTTTTTAGATAACAGGTGTGACAAATAACTCTGAACCTCCAGAAACCGCGACAGATTCTGACGGGTCACAGAGTTCCCTGTAACACCTGTTATAGAAATGTGTAGGCTACTGTCTCTGCGCTCACAGATTTTGTAAAAAAAAGCATATATAAGTCGCTCCGATTTATAAGTCGCACCCCCGACCAAACTATGAAAAAAAACGTGACTTATAATCCGGAAAATACGGTAATCTCTTCTTTGCTGGAGATTACTGTATTATCGACTGTGACCTTGAAATCATTAACATTTATCTCAGTTAGAGAGTGTTTAGACCCAAAAAGAATAGATTCTATTTTACCAAGATGTAGTGACAGTTTGTTATCAGTAAGCCAAGTACGGATTCTGGTGACCTCAGAGCTGAGAGCTTCCTCAACCTGCACTTTGTCCTCTCCCGAAATCAGGAGTGCTGAGTCATCAGCGAACAGGAACAATTTGCAGTTACAGGCAGCACTCATGTCGTTAATGTATAGGAGGAACAGTAACGGCCCTAGAATGCTGCCTTGAGGAACCCCACAGCTCACCGGGAGGGACGAGGACAAGGTTCCGTTTATGTCTACCATTTGTTCTCGTCCCTCAAGGTACGATTTCATCCAGTTTGTTGATGTGCTATCAAAACCAATCGCCCCTAGTTTATTCAATAGGATTGAATGGTTAACGGGGTCAAAGGCCTTC